>NW_006921712.1:332643-333213 GCF_000298275.1 Orycteropus afer afer
TAAAACCCTGAAAGAGAAAAATTTTCAACCAAGAATTACACACTTGGCAAAATTGTCATTCTAATATGATGGTGAAATTAGGATTTCCAGATAAGCAGAAACTAAGGGAATTTGTTAAAACCAGACCAACCTTACAAGAGATGCTAAAGGGTGGTCTATGAACAGAGAACCACAAATACCAAATAACAACCGACCATTAATACACAAGATGACATATCCCAGAAATCATAGCTATGGACATATTCAAAGTAAAATGAGCATACAAGATTTTAAACAGGGAACCAGAGACATCAGTTGATAAGTGAGGACAACTACAAACAAAAAGGGGGAAAAGACTGTAGTTACAGAACTTCTAAATGGTGAGGAAGTTAAGAGAATTCCAAGACAGAATGGACTGTTCTAAACTCAGGGAGAAAATTATAAATCATAAGGTAACCTCAAAGAAAAATGATAAACCTTCATATCACAATAAAAAAGAGGACAAGCACAAATACTCAGCAAATTTTTTGATTTTTTTCTATAGCCTTCTATTTTCTGTTTCATTGAATTCTGCTCGAATCTTGATTATTT
>NW_006921712.1:341714-342474 GCF_000298275.1 Orycteropus afer afer
GTGGATGAACTTGGAGGACATTATGCTGAGTGAAATAAGTCAATCACAAAAGGACAAATTCTGTATTAGTCCGTTATTGTAAAAGTCAAGTAAATGCTTATTTATTGAAGAACATTATCTTTGTTGGTTACCAGGGGTGGGAGGGTAGGGTAGGGAATACTGTTAGATAGATAGAGATAAGTATTGATTTGGGTGAATAGAAGGGCAATGTACCAAATGTGAGTGATCAATATAGTGCCATTGAGGAAGAGAAAGACATGGAGAGGTACGTGGGAAGTACAGACAACAAAGAAAAACTCTTTTGCACATATCGTATAGCATGGTCAGTGAAGGCAAACATGGGTATATGGGTGGATAGATGAATGGACAGGCTGAACTATTAGGTATGTGTATGAAATGGGGAGTGCACCCAAGAACATGTATAGGGTTGGCAGACAATAGTCCTACAAGTTTATGTGAATGATCAGAATTCCCAGGTGTATAGTAGAGCTGACAATGGGCAAGGTTGTAGTCACTGCTTGGTCAGAGCCAGCTACCCAGAGGGACCAAGTAGTTGAACCTGTGGGCTCATGTTCATAAGCACAGAGGACATCAAGCTCAATTGGCATAACATACTACATAAAATATCGTTCCACCTCCTACTGTGGTGAGTAGTGTTTGGGATCTTAAAAGCTAGCGAGTTGCCATCTAGATGTACAGAGCCAAGAACAATGAAGAAAACCAAAAACTCATGGAAACAATTAGTCCTAGTGACTGGTAC
>NW_006921712.1:342771-345677 GCF_000298275.1 Orycteropus afer afer
GTGCATGGAGGGATGGACACAGGGAAGAGGTAACTATCAGGAGGAAGTAGGAGGGGAGATGTTGCATTGTGGTAAATTGTGGTCAATGTCACGAGACAAAGTGTATGTGAACTGCTGTATGGAAAGTGTATTTGCTCCATAAATTTTCACCCAAATAACAATAAAAAGAAAAAAAAAAAGGGGGGGGAATAACTTACTTATAATTGGAAATCCAGACCAGGAAGAAACAAATAAAACCAAAGAGAAAATTTTCAAAGATATGTTGGAAAGGAATTTCCCTGACATGATGAAAGACAAGAATATATCCATTCATGAAGTCCAACATACCCCAAACAAGATAGACTCCAAAAGAAAATCACCGAGACATATCTTCATCAAACTTATCAAAACCAAAGATAGAGAAAGAATCTTGAAAGCAGAACAGGAAAAATGAAAAGTTACCTACAAAGGCAACCAGTAAGACTAAACTCTGATTTTTTGGTTGAAATTATACAGGTGGGAGGGCAATAAGATGGTATATATAAAACCCTGAGAGGGAAAATTTTCAACCAAGAATTAGGTACCTAGCAAAACTGTCCCTCAAATATTATGATGAAATTAGGATATTTCCAATTGAGTAGAAATTAAGGGCATTTGTTAAAACCAGACAAACCTAGAAGAGATGCTAAAGGAAGTTGTTTGGTAAGAGAACCAAGAACAACAAACAACAAACAACTATTACCACACATGATGGCATAACCCAGAAACCAACCCACTTATTAGAAGTATCCAAAGTAAAGTAAGGTTGCAAGATTGTAAACAGGAAACATCAATTGGCAAATGAAGACAACTACAAACAAAAAAAGAGGGGGAAAAGAGTGTCATTACAGAACTTTAAAATGGTGAGGAAGTTAAGACAATTCCAAGATAGAATGGACTGTTCTAAACTCAGGGAGAAAATTATAAATCACAGGTAACCTCAAAGAAAAGTGATAAGCCTTCACAACACAATAAAAAAAGAGGACAAGCACAAATATTTAGCTAATACTAAAACAACAGCAATGAAGAAAATGATAACACAATTCATAAACAAAATGAGCTCAGCACGGAAAATTATATGGAACCGAGAAACTAGAAGCACCATCAAAAAACATGTAACAAAATGACAGCAACTAATTCATACTTGTCAATAAATACACTGAATATAATTAAATGCACGACTCAAGAGATGGAGAGTTGAGGACTGGATAAGAAAACATAACCCATTAATATGCTGTCAACAAGAGACACACTTTAGAGACAAAGACAAAAATAGTGTGAAAATCAAAGACTAAAAAAAGATATATCAAGCAAATGGCAACCAAAAAAAGAGAAGGAGTGACAATATTAGTTTCTGATAAAATTGACTTTAGGACAAAAACTACAATAAGAGACAAAGATGGACATTATATAATGATTAAAGTACCAATTGAACAAGATATAACCATAATAAATATCTATGGACCCAATTAAAGAGCTCCAAAATATATAAATCAGATTTTAATAGAATTGAAAAGACAAATAGATGCCTCATAGTCATAGTAGAAGACTTTAATACATAGCTTTCAATCAAAGATAGAACAACTGGAAAGAAACTCAATAAAGATACAGAAGAACTTAACAATACAATCCACCAACTTGACCTTATAGACATCTAGAGAGCACTTCATCCAACAACAACATAATATATATTCTTTTCCAATGCACATGGAATATTCTCCAGGGTAGACCATATGTTAGGCCATAAAGCAAGCCTTAGTAAGTTTAAAAACATTGAAATACTGCAAAGCATCTTCTCAGATCACAATGTTATGAAATTAGAATTCAGCAATAGGAAGATCAACAGAAAAAAAGCAAACACATGGAAATTTAATAATACTCTCCTTAAAAATTACTGGGTAATAGAAGAAATAAAAAATGAAATTAAAAAATACATTGAAGGAAGTGAGAATGAAAACACAATATACCAAAATCTTTGAGACACAGCAAAAGCAAAAGCAGTGATCAGAGGCCAACTTACAGCAATAAATGCATACATCAAAAAAGACGAGTCCAAATCAACACCTTAAACCAACATCTCCAAAATTAGAAAAAGAGCAGCAAAAAAGTGCTACAGTCACCAGAAGAAAAGAAATAATAAAGATTAAAGTAGAAATAAATGAAACAGAAAATAGAAAGACAACAGAAAAAAATCAACAAGACTGGAAGTTAGTTTTTTGATAAGATTAATAAAATTGGCAAACCACTGGCAAATGTAACAGAGGGAAAGAATACAAATAACATGAATAAGAAATGAATTTTGTGACATAACACAATTCATAGCAGGAATGGTGGCTGCATTTTATCATAACAGGACCAACTGAAATAAAACAGATAATATCAGGATACTATGAAGACCTGTACTCCAACAATTTTGAAAATCTAGAAGAAAATGGACAGATTTCTAGACACATACTACTTACCTGAACTAACACAGAGTAAGGTGGAAAAGTTGAACAGGCCCATAACAAAAGAAGAACAGGTCATAAAAAAAAAATACCAACAAAAAGTTCTGTCCCAGACAGTTTCACTGTTGAATTTTATAGAAGGTTCAGACAAGAACTGACACCAATCCTATTCAAACTATTCCAAAACACACAAAAGGATGGAATCCTCCCTAATTCATTTCATGAAGCAAGCATAACCTTGAAACCCAAATCAGGCAAAGACATCACTCAAAAGGAAAATTACAGACCAATATCCCTCAAGAACATAGATGCAAAAATCTTCAACAAAATCCTAGCCAATAGACTCCAACAACATATCCAAAAAATAATTTATTATGACCAAGTGTGATTTGGGAGCTCTGTTGGTGTAGTACCTAAAGCATTTGACTGCTAACCAGAAGG
>NW_006921712.1:346647-347205 GCF_000298275.1 Orycteropus afer afer
AGATTGCCCCATCTTCCTTCCAAGGAGTGGCTGGTGGGTTTGAACCGGCAGCCTTCTGTTAGCAGTCAAGTGCCTTTGGCACTATGCTACCAGAGCTCCTTAAAAGACCTGTATAAATGGAAGAACATACTGTGCTCATGGATAGGAAGATTGAACACTAAAAATGTCAGTATTACCTAAAGCTATCTATACATTCATGCAACCCCAATCCAGATTCCATCAACATTCTTTAAGAATATGGAAAATCCAATCACTAACTTTGTCTGAAAGGAAAGAGACCTCAGATAAGCAAAGCACTATTGAAGAAGAAGTACAAAGTAGGAAGTTTCACACTCTCAGATCTCAAAACCTACTATACAGCCACTGTGGTCAAAACTACCTGGTATTGGTACAATGCCAGACACAAAAACCAGTGGAACAGAATTGAGAACCCAGATATAGATCCATCGACCTATGGTCAGCGGATCTTTGACAAAGGGCCAAAATTCATTAAATGGGTAAGAGATTGTTTCTTTAAAAAATGGGGCTGGTAAAACTGGATATCCATTTGCAGAGAAA
>NW_006921712.1:348431-355493 GCF_000298275.1 Orycteropus afer afer
TTATTAGTCCACTGTTGCAAAAAGTCAAGAAAAGGTTTACATATGGAACTAAACATTCTTTTTCGGTTATCTGGGTGGGGGGGAGATACTGCTAGATAGGTAGTGACAAGTATTATTTTGGGTGAAAGTAAGGGCAATGTACCAAATGTGAGTGATCAATATGGTGGCACTGAGGAAGAGGAAGACATAGAAAGGTACAAGGGAGGAACAGACAACAAAGATGAACCCTTTTGCACATACAGTACTGTATTGTCAGTGTTGCATACATTGATTTCTGGGTGGATATATGGGTGGACAGGCTGAATGATCAGATATGTCTAGGAAGAGGGCAGTGTGCCCATGACCATGTATAGGGTTGGTATATGATGTTTCTACAAGGGTATTTGTATGTTCTCTAAGAATGGCAGGTATAGAGCCAACAAGGTACAAGGTTGTGGTGACTTCTTGGTCACAGCCAGCTACCCAGAGGGAGTGAGTAGCTGGACCTGTGTGTTCAGGACCACGGTCACAAGGGACATCAAGCTCATTGGCATAACATACTACACAAAAACATTGTTCCATATCCTACTTTGGTGATTAGCATCTGGGATCTTAAACTATTGCAAGGAGCTATCTAGATGCAATGATGATTCTTTCCTTGTCCAGAGCAAAGAAGAATGAAACCAAAGACACATGGAAATAATTAATCCCAGGGACTGGTAGACCATGTGATCCTCAGCCTATCTGACCATGAGACCAGAAGAACTAGATGGTGCCTGGCTACCACTGTCAACCACTAAGAGGGGAATCTGTGTAAGAGATGCTGGAGAGAGTGGGAGAACAATGTGGGAAAAAAAAATCCAAATCATAAAAAAAAAAAAAAAGACCAGGTTTTCTGATCTGATAGCACCTGGTGAAACCCCTGAGACTATGGCCCTAGCTGCTCTTCAGGTGTGGAATTGAACTCACTCCTGTGGCTCCTGGCCAAATAATAGACAGGCATATAGGCTGAACATTTACATCAGGTAAATACCCTCATTAGAGAGTATATTATATCAATATTATATTAATCATGAAAGAACATAAGGGCAGCATGTGCACAGGGTGACAGCTTGTAGGAAGAAGTACATTGGAGGGAAGGACACAGGGAAGAACTAGCTATGGGGAGGAAGTGAGAAAAGAGCTGTTACATTGTAGAAAATTGCAGTCAATGTCATGAGACATGTTATGAACTGCTGTATGAGAAATTAATTTGCTTTGTAAACTTTTACCCAAATCATAATCAAAAGTTAAAAAAAAAAAAAAGAAGAAGAAGAAGAATATGGCACAAGGATTGGAAGAAGACTCCATATGC
Source organism: Orycteropus afer afer (assembly GCF_000298275.1). Lineage (NCBI taxonomy): Eukaryota > Metazoa > Chordata > Mammalia > Tubulidentata > Orycteropodidae > Orycteropus > Orycteropus afer. Next base: position 349,765 of record NW_006921712.1, read on the forward strand.
AGATGACAACCTTGCTTGCTGAAACTGAAGAAGACTTACAGCACTTACTGATGAAGTTCAAAGCCTACATACTTCAGTGTGGATTACATCTCAACATGAAGTAAACAAAAATCCTCACAAATCGATCAACAAACAGCATATGATAAATGAGAAAAGATTGAAGTTATCAGGCTTTTCATTTTACTTGAATCTACAATTAACACCCATGAAAGTAGCAGTCATGAAATCCAATGTCGTATTGTACTAGGCAAATATGCTGCAAAAGACCTCTTTAAAGTGCTAGGAGAAAAGATATCACTTTGAAGACAAAGATGCCCTTAACTCAACCCACAGTATTTTCAGTCACCTCATATGTAAGTGAAAGCTGCATAATGAATAAAGAACACTGAAAAAGAGTTGATGTCCTTGAACTGTGCTCTTGGAGAAGAATACAGAAAATACTATAGAGTGCCAGAGGAGCTAACAAATCTGTCCTGGAAGAAGTGCAGCTGGAATTCTTCCTGAAGTGAGAATGACCAGACTTTGTGTCACCTACTTTGGTCATGTTGTGAGAAGAGATCATTCCCTGGAGAAAGATGTCATGCTTGACAAAGTAGGGGGTCAGCAGAAAAGAGGATCAACACAGTGGCTGCAGTGATGGACTCACGCATAGCAAAGATTATGAGGATGGTGCAGGACCAGGAAGTATTTCATTCTGTCATACATGGTGTTGTTATGAACTCCAAACCAAATTCACTGCCATTGAGTTGATTCAACCCATAGCCACCCCTCCTTGGATTTCTGAGGTGATATCATTATGGAAGTAGATTGTCCAAGAAGTGGCTGGTGGACTTGAACCACAAGCCTTCTGGTTAGCAGTTAAATCCCTTAGGCACTATGCCACCAGAGCTCCCAACTAGGAGCCAACTCAACAGCACCTAACAACAAGACAAACATTTGACTAGCTGATATTAGATACAAACCATACCTAACTATTCTGATTTATGTACAAATTTCGACTTAAAAACAGATTTAGGAATGGAACTCATTTTTTTTAATTATGTTAAGAGTTTGTTTTACATTCAACGTTACATGTACATTTAGTTTCACTCCCTATTTACCATCCCCAACCCTAACCCAGACTCCTCCCCTCCCTGCCCAGTAACCCTCCCCCTGTGCCCCTCATAGTTATGCACTCCCATTTGTCCTGCATTTCCTCCGTTGTGAATGTTGCCACTCTGTGCCCCATGGTCTATTACTTCAAGGGATGTATTTCCATAGAGTATGTGGATGCATCACCCTGGGTTAAGTGGTCTGCATGTACATCTTATTAACTATTGGGCTGAGAGCCAGCCCCTGGAAGTGAGTTTTATTTGAGGCCCCAAATGTATCCCAGGGTCATAGTATTGGGGGTCTCACCAGACTCCATCCAACCAGTAATTCTGGTCATTATTGAGTTTTGGGGTTTTGTTCCATGTTTTTCCTCCCACTGTATAGGGGGATCTCATAAAGATCTCAGATTTGATCCTCTCCTGAGTGGATGGCATTGGTAGCCGGGCACCATTTAGTTCTTCTGGTCTTGAGGGCTGTCATGTCCTAGGGCTGATTGCTTCCAAATGTCATTTGTTTTTTTGCATTCTTCTTCTCTTCCTATGCTAGGAGACCATTAGGTGCATCTTAGATGGTTGTTTGAAAGCTTTTAAGACCCCAGTTGCTACTCACTAATGTAGGATGAGGAACAAGGCTTTTAGGTTTGTGCCAATTGAGTCTCATTTTTAATCCAGGATTGCCTGCATATATGTGCCTGTATATATGTTAAATACCATAGAGTCAGCTCTGAGTCATAGTGATCCTGTGTACAACAGAACGCAGCACTGCCCCTATAAAGGCTCCTTAATAACTTCTTCATACCGTTTTTGCAAGGATTAAGTTAAAGCTCTTAATACAATGTCTGGGAAAATTGGATGATCAATAAATGGATTTTGGTAAAAACAGGGCTCAGGTACTTGGTGTTCTCAACTAGCAAGTTAAAGATTTCTTGTACTCCAAATGACAGACCTGATATTGCTAGCTCTGAAGTACGAAAGGTTTGTGCTCTACTGCTAAACTAAGGTTGGAAGTTTCCAAATTAAAGGGTTGCACTGACCTAGATAATGTCAGATTTTACCCCTTTGGTCACTCCATGCCACCATTTAGGTCTTCCCTACAACTGGGCAAAGTCCTTTAACTTCCTCTCATCTTCCTTTATCCTAGATATATTTTTGAAATATAAATTTAATTCAAATATAGTATTCCTACAGAAATTTGCACAAATAAGTCTACAGATCAATGAATATTCACAAAGTGAACACATCCATGTACTCAGTGTCTAGATCGAGAAACAGAATGTTACCAGCACCTCAGGGGCTGCTTCTTGTACCCCTTTATCCTCTCAAATTTCTGTCATAACACATGGCAGAACCCAAAGAGCTGGGAAGGCAAATTAAAATGTCCTCAAATTAAAATGTCAAGAAGGGCAATGTGTGAAGTGGTAGATATTTAATAGGGAGCAATATGGCCTGTGGTAGAAGTGGGAGTGCATCTTTCTACCAAATAAATGAAAATGCAAACACTTTTAAACACTATGTTGGCCTGTATTAGTTTCTTAGGGCTGCTGTAACAAAGTCATGTAAAATGTGGTTTAGAACAACAGAAATGTATTGTCTCACGTTTCTGGAAGCTGTAAGTCTGAAATAAATGTGCTAGCAAGGCCATGCTCTTTCAGAAATCTCTAAAGGAGTAATCTTTTCTTGACCCTTCTAGCTTCTGGTTGTCTCAGGCATTTCATGGCTTGTGGCAGTTTAGCTTTAATCTCAGCTTCCATCTCCATTTGCCTCTTTCCTGTGCATCTTTCCCTATGTCTTCATATGGAGTTCTACCTCTGCGTCTCTTTGGTCCTATGGCTCTCCTCCTCTTCTTATAAGGACACCAGACAGATGGGATAAGACCCACTCTACTCAGTATGATATCTGGTTAATTTATTAAATAACACCTGCAAAGATTCTACTTCTAAATGGAGTCACATTTACAGGTACAAGACATATCTACAGTGAGCTTTGCTTGCACCCCTGATCCCTTGTCTGTGACTCTTGCAGTAGCATCATGAAATATCCTTCTGCTCAGAGATGCCCTTGTTCACTTTGCATTTGAACTCTAGCTTTATTTCCTGACTGATAACACCATGAAGTGGAATCAACTAGAACTGAAAAATATTGCTCTGGCTGACATGCCCCATGTACTTGTTCAGTGAAAAAATTATGGAACAGAGCCCATAACAGAGGACAAATTCCAAAGCCATCTGCTCACCTATGTTCAAACTTCCCTCTCATGGCAGATGACAGCTACTAAACTTCTGGCAAAAGGAGAAGTCTAAGGGATGAAATTCTTCATCCATATGCCAGTTTGTCTTACTCTGGTGGTCTGTGTCTATGATACTATAAGCTGTGTCAAAAGTATTTTAAATATCAGCAGGGTCACCCAGCAGAGCTTCCAGACTAAGACAGAGAGAAAGAAAGGTCTGGTGATCTACTTTGAAAAATTATTCAATGAAAACACTATGTATCACAACAGGATGTTGTCAAATATAGTGTTGGATGAAAGATGTACCTTTTAGGTTAGAAGGTACTCAAAATACATAGGGGTAGCAAAAATGAACTCAAGCCACCAATGATTTTGAATGTGGTGCAGAACCAGTAACATTTTGTTTTGTTGTGTATGGGATTGCAATGACTTAGAGCTGAATGAATGGCTATCAAAGAGAGATGTAATATTTGATTGGAGAACACAGGATTTGAGGGAGGCTTCTGTGCTATAAATCAGGGAAATGTGTACAACCAAGTTTCAAACAGGGAGCTGAATTCTGGAAGCAAGAGTCAATAATCTAAAAAGTTTATCAAAGCCAGGAGGAAGTGTTAAGAAAGGGGAAAACTCAGGGACAACAGAGGCAGAGATGAGGCAATAAAAGTTTGTAAGCAAGAAAGAATGGTATGGGCTTCTGCCTACAGCAGGCCTATTGTCTGGCTGTGTTCCAGCTTGCTTCCTATATTCAGAAGAGAACATAAGAAAACAAGATCCCTGACCCTTGCCAATGGCACTGATTGACTCAGACTGCAATGAGAGATAGTGAAGCTCTCCATTAGTGCATGTAGGATAGAAGGGTAACATCTGTTGATACAATTTCCTGTTAATTAAACATCTTTCTCTAACATCCTGTTAAGTGTTCCTTCAGTGAGGAACTCCAGAAGTTATTTCTCCTGTATACTGGATGAAGTCTCAACAGAGTGAAATGTGATGGTTACACCTTTTCTACTTCCTATCCTGCCCCAACATACACATACGTGCACACCTCTCATAAACTTTTCTAGTCCTTTCTTGCAGGGTCATCAACAATATAAGAATAATTTTTATGCTGTTTTCAGATATTGTGCTATTTAAGGAGTTTGCAATTAAGTTATTTGACAAGTTCTCTGAGGTGAGTGAAGTTCAAATAGCCTACAGACTAGACTAATAGTCTTGATTAATAGTCTTTAAAAATGCATCAACACCTTTGAAACCAGTAAGTTATACAATGCCTGATAGTAGGAAAAAAAAAAAAGTAAGATCATCCACAGGTCCAAATTGTAATTAAGACACTCGCTCTGCAAAAGCAGACATGCATCTAGGAGTGTGGGAGGCAGTAAAATTCTGTGACCCCCAAGCTTAATAGTAATGACTAAGTTGACATGACCATGTTAAAGAGATACCAACTCCAGCCCCAACTTCACTCTGCCTGCTGACTGTGGTTTAAGAATAAGCCAGGCAGATTTCAGTTATAAGACAGCTCTATTCAGAGCAGTTGTCTCATTTCTCCCCAAAAAAGTGCTGAACCCACAGGGGAAGCAGCTGCCTAGAAAGAGATGGTCAATTTGGAAGCAGATTTTAGGTAATAATATAATGACAAGGAATTATTTAAACAGAACCCCAAAGTGTACATTTACTTTTCTGTCTGAAACAGATATTTTTGGACAATGAAAGGTTGATGGGGTTTGAAGGCTTTCATTCTTTCACATAGCAACAAGATTTCTTATTAATTGACATCTGGAATAACAGAAAGAAAACTGGGCCTGGAGGAAAAGCATTCAGTTAACATTCTGGTTCTACATCTTACTGTTCGACCTTGGAATTATTTTTTTACATGTCTGAGCCTTGCCTTTGAATTAGAGTTACATCTCATGATGTATTGTTGTAAGAATTCAATGAGATAACATATATAAAAGAAGTTGGCAAAAGTAGGTGACCAATATTTTGCAATTCCCTTAAATCTAACCCAAAGACTAAAATGATGGTGTTTAGAGAACTCTTATAATAGATGAATTTTTCTTTCCACAAAGTGAAAATAAAGTTCAAATAATATCTATGTTTTATGTTACGAGGTTTACCAATGACAAATTAAGAATAGAAAAATCACCTTATAGGCTTAATCCAGCTCTCCAAACTCCAAACAAACGTTGATTGGGAACAAAAATTAATTGCTGGAGTGCAATTTTTCAGCAGGTCACAACAGATGCTTCAACCTGATGCTTCAACACTTAGATACAATAGGAGGATCCTTCTTTGCCCTCCCACAATAAGCATCTAATACTGATTTGTTGAATGCACTGATGAATAAATGAATAGATATACCAGAAATAGAGAAACATCCAATACATCTCAGCACTCATTTCCCTGTCATT
>NW_006921712.1:358178-358817 GCF_000298275.1 Orycteropus afer afer
ACTACAGCTATGGACATATCCAAAGTAAAATGAGCTTACAAGATTGTAAACAGGGAACCAGAGACATCAATTGTCAAGTGAGGACAACTACAAACCAAAAGAGGGAAAAGACTGTGTAGTTACAGAATTTCTAAATGGTGAGGAAGTTAAGAGAGTTGCAAGATAGAATGGACTGTTACATTATGCTGAGTGAAATAAATCAATCACAAAATGAAAATATTGTATTAGACCATTATTGTAAAAGTGAAGGAAAGGTTTATCTATAGAAGGAAATTTTCTTTGTTGGTTACCAGGGGTGGGAGGGTAGGGGAGGTAAGTCTGTTAGATAGATAGATATAAGTATTGATTTGGGTGAAGAGAAGGGCAATGTACCAAAATTGAGTGACCAATATGACACCATTGAGGATGAGAAATACATAGAGAGGTACATGGGAGGTACAGACAACAAATATGAACCCTTTTGCACATACAGTACTGCATTGTCAGTGAATGCAAACATAGGTATATGGGTGGATAGATGGGTGGATAGGCTAAACGATTAGGTATGTCTATGAAATGGGGAGGGTATCCAAGAACATATATAGGGTTGGCAAACAGTGGTCCTATAAGTTTATGTGAATGATCAGAATTCCCAGGTGT
>NW_006921712.1:358917-367461 GCF_000298275.1 Orycteropus afer afer
TCACTCTCCTTCCACTGTGCCATCTTCTCATGGCAACAAGATGAGTAGGGTAGCTGTAGATATTGTATCTGTATTTAAGACAGGCAGAAAGTATGAGGTGAGGCACAGAACTCAGTGGTCCCTTATATCTCAAAAGTCACAAAGTTTTCTCAAAATCAACATCTCAAAAGGTTTACTTTGTCCATATCAGTAAGGTTGATTCTAGTCTTACAATGCTGCTCTTTGCCAGTCATATTTGAGAGCCTTCCGACATAAATGGCTTGTCCTCCTACATTGTGTCAGACAGTGTTTCTGGGCTATTCATATAGTTGCCTAGTATTATAACAGACATCATTTCTCTACCATTCATGAGGTTTTTCCTGGTCAATTCTTTGAGAAGTGGATGGCCTCTTCCTTCTTCCTAATCTGTCTCAGTCTGCAAGCTGTACCAAAAGCTGTGCACCATGTGCAACCCTGCTACCATTTGAAACACCAGTAGCACAGCCCCAAGCCTCACAGCAATACACTACCACAGTCCAAGAAACCGACAGACAAGTTTGTCTCCCTTAATTGTTCAAAATCTCTCCACCTTCCCCTCGCCTGGATCCTTGTGCCGCTTGCTTGTTCTCTCCTGGACGCTTGGCTTTCCTTTCCTTTCCTTGTCTCTCTGCTTTTCCTGACTCTTGGGGGTTGGGGCCTCAGTCCCTCCCCTTATCTGGATCCCTCTGCTGCTTGCTCACTCTATCCTGGACACCCTGGCCAGAATCCCATAGATGACTCCATTGTTATATTTCTTTGCCATATTGTATCTACAGACTCTCTAACTTCAAGGGAGCAGGAAACATGAGCAATTGAACAATGAGCTTTGTTTATCTCTTTGGTGGAAACAGTGATGGAGAACATTTGTAGCTGTAGTTCTAAAAACTCAGCCATCTGAAATTAGCCCTCTATTGCCAAAACATCAACATGGAAGAATTTCAGTAATTAATGCTCATATTGGAAGTTAAACATAAAAGGATGAAGCCACCACTTGTCTGTAGGTGATGGCTTATATATTGCTGTGAGGCTAGAAGCTATGCCACCAGTATTTTGAATACTAACAGGGTCATCCATTGTGGATAAGGTGCAGTGGAGCTTCCAGACTAAGGAAAGTTGGGAAGAAAGTCAGGGCCATCCACTCCTGAAAAAATTGGCCACTGAAAACCTTATGAATAGCAGTGAAACACTGTCTGATATATTACTGGAAATCTTCATGCAGAGCCATGAAATGTTGTCTGATACTGTGCCAGAAGATGAGCCCCTCAGATGAGAAGGTACTTAAATTATGACAGAGAAAGAGCTTGCGTCCTCAAAATAGATTTGACCTTAATAACATGGGTGGAATAAAGCTTTTGGGACCTTCATTTGCTGATGCGCATGACTCCAATAGGGAAGAGATAGCTGCAAACATTCATTAGTAATCAGAAAGTGGAATGTATGAAGTATGAATCTGTGAAACTTGGAAGTTTTCATAAATGAAATGTAATGCATCAAGATCGATATCCTAGGCACTAGTGAACTGAAATGGACTGGTGTTGGCCATTTTGAATCAGACAATCAAATGATCTACTATGCTGGGACAGACAAATTGAAGAGAAATGATATCATGTTCATCATCACAAGGACAACGCTGTCAGTAATAGAATAATATCAATACACTGACAAGGAAAACAAGTTATTGTGAACATTATTCAAATTTATGCACCAACCACCAAAATGAAAGATGAAGAAATTGGCAACTTCTGCAGTCTGAAATAGATGAAACATACAATCAGTATGTTTTGATAATTACTGGTGATTGGAATGCAAAAATTGGAAACAAAGAAATAGTATTAGTAGTTAGAAACTATGGCTGTTCTGGTTACCTAGTGCCACTCTGACAAGAAGATACCACAAATGGGATGGCTTGAATAAACAAAGAGTTTATTCTCTTAGAGTTTGCAGGGCTAGAAATCTGAGTTCAAAGTCCTAGGCTCTAGGGGTTGGGTGAAAGCCCCTCGACCTTGGGCTTCAGCTCTGCCTCTTGTTCCCAGCCCACTGAAGCTAGAGGCATCTCTTCATTCAGGCAACTACTGGCTGCTGAGGCTAACAAGCCCAAAGTTGTCAATTAAAATGTCACAGTCCCGATGTTACCAAACCACATGGCAGGCCCTTGATTCAAGTCCATTGAAAGTCCCAAGATCGGTAGAGCATAGCAGGCTGGTGAACAACGACATGGCTACATGCAGGGTTCAAATGTTCCATAAGCTAGAGACCGTTCCCAAAGCTGTTTTTTATATACAGGAAGCAGACCACATCCCTAAAGTAGCTACTCAGCTGCTTGTAGTAGGGCCCACCATGGAGTTGATTGCCACTCTCATCATTAGGAATAACTACCACCAGCTGCCCAGCCACTCAACCAGGCCCAGCCAAGTTGACACACAAACTTATCCACCTAAATTCCACCCCTTGTCAACCTGGCACCTGTACAGATCTCCAATGGGTCATATCTGTACAGATCTCCTCCACTGGGTGACTCCAGTCCCCTAGTTCCTGAGTCATGACCTCACACTCTTGGCTTGGTGGCCCTGTTCCTCCCCCTCTTGGGCATGGCAGCCTTGCCCCCTCACTCTTGGGCAGTGGCTTAATTCCATCCCACTAGCTCACATGAATGAGTAGCCCCCTACACACACACTCCAGAACCAAGTTGGTGAAGGTCTGGCTCTTTGAAACCTAGGGGGCTGTGGTGCTGCCAGTCTCAAAGGCCATGGTCCTACCCTTTGAGGCTGAGGCAGCTTCTTGTTTTGTTGGTCTCTCTGCTTGTGCCAATTAATGCCCACTTTGCCAGAAATCTTCCTGCCCAAAGATATTTAGCTTTTTTACTCCATGGGGTGGCCAACCTGCTACTCCATCTCATGCCTGTCTCTTCTATCAATTAATGCCTGAAGACAACTCACTCTGTCAGGAAGCCACCTATCCAATGGCACCTGGCTTTCTCCTCTGTGGGCTGGTAGGTGTGTTGCTGTTTAATGCCAGTCTCTGGGCTTTGCTACTACTGTCTCTCATGCTGGTCTCTCTGCCAGTATCTTGGCTCTCCTCCTGCCATCTCCATGCTGCATGTCAGGGTCTTTCTGCCAGGGTCTTAGGTCAAAGACACACTCCATTCCTGTTTCCACATTTTAGGTATCCGTCAGAGCAGCACCCCACTCTCTCAGTACCATATTCTGTTCTGGTTACTTAGTGCCACTCTGACAAGAATATACCACAAATGGGATGACTTGAACAAACAGGAGTTTATTCTCTCACAGTTTAGAAGGCTAGAAATCCAAGTTGTAAGTGCCAGGCTCTAGGGGTTGAGTGAAAGGCCCTCAGCCTTGGGCTTCAGCTCTGCCTCTTGTTCCCAGCTCACTGAAGCTAGAGGCTTCTCTTCTCTCAGACAGCTGCTGGCTGCTGAGGCTGACAAACCCAAGGTTGACAAGTAAAAAGGCATAGTCCCAGTGTTACCAAACATCACAGCAAGCCATTGATTTAAGTCCATTGAAAGTCCCATGATCATCAGAATATGGCAGACTGCCGAACAACAATTCAGCTACATACAGGGTTCAAGCACACCATAAGCTGGAGACCATTCCCAAAGCTGTTTCTTATATAATGGAAGCAGATAACATCTACAGCAGCTACTCAGATGCTCCAATAGATTCCACCATGGAGTTAATTACCAATCTCACCATGAGGAATAACTACATCTAGCTGCCCAGCTACTCAACCAGGCCCAGCCAAGTTGACATACAACCTTAACTACCACACTGAAGAATACTGAAAATACCATGGACTGTCAGAAAAACAAACGAATCTGGCCTGGAAGAAGTACAGCAGGAATGTTCCTTCAAAGCAAAAATGGCCAGAATTTGTGTCACCTTCTTTGGTCATGTACTCAGAAGAGACCAGTCACTGAAGAAGAATACCATGTTTGGTAAAGGTGAGGGTCAGAAAAAAAAGGTGAAGACTCTCAATGAGATGGTTTGACACAGTGGCTGTAATGATTAGCTCCAGCATAGCAAGAATTGTGAGGGTGGCACAGGACAGGACACTGTTTTATTCTGTTGTGCATAGGGTAGCTGTGCATCAGAATCAAGTCTATGGCACCTAACAACAACAGAGAAAATATGAGATACCTGTCTTTGTAGAAATTCTATTGCAAATTTAATTAATTCACAATTAATATATATTGAACACTGCAAAAAGGGCATGGAGAAGGCAACGTCATCCAACCTCTATTAAATTCATGAGGGAGAAAGAGAATCACCATTAGCAGCATCAGTCTAAGGCTGATTCCTAACATGCAAAAATCAGACATGCTGCCACCCTCCAACATTTTTACCAATTCTGACAAACTGTCCCTCCCATGGCACTCTCTACTTCTCTGCTGGATTCAATAATTGATTTTAATGGCCACAAAGAATTCACAGATAATATTCATGATTAAGGGGTTTCAATCAGGACAGCATCCCCTCAGCCATTCCTCTCTTTGGCCCTTGGATTTGCCTAGCCTCTGCCCTGCTTGGGCTAGTGTTACAAAGCTCTTTTAGCTTTGCTGACTGGTGCACCCCATTCTGCCAGCAATCCTTCTGCCCAAAGGCACTCAGCTTTCCTGCTTATTGCACCAGCAAGCCCACTTCTTTGTCTCAAGCCAGTCTCTCATTTCTGTTGTTTCTGCTGTCACATCTCTCTTCTGTCTTTCTGCACATAGACCTCAGGTCCAAGGATGTGCTCCACTCCTGTTTCTTCTCTCTTGATGGCAGTGAATTCCCCTTTTGTGCTTCTGAGATGGCTCATTTTAAGCCTAGTGAGATGGCAAAACTGACCAATCACCATGTTAGTGTTCCATATATCTTATTTCCATGATCTCATCCTCACAAGGGTTTCATGTACTTTATTTACATTATTAGCAAGCTAGCCAATCCTCTTCTTGGATCACAAGCACCTCACATTTTCATAGTCCCACCCAGTCATCTTGTGGGAGTCACAAAGATAATGGCTAGAAGAGTCACACCAATTAATTCACTGCACCACAAACATCTATTATAACAAATCCTTTTGCCAAGCACTAGAGGCACAGAGATAAATTACACAATATCTCTGCCTTTGAGAAACTTTTGTTGTTGTTATTGTCGGGTGCCATCATGTCATTTTCCACTCTTGGCTATCCCATGTAACAGAGTAAAACTTCCCCAAAGCGTTTTCTAGCTGTATTCTTTATAGAAACAGATTATCAGCTCTTTCTCTTACAGAGCAACTCAGTGGGTTTGAATCACCAACCTTTCGGTAGCAGCTGAGCGTTTGAACATTTATGTCACTAGCACTCCTTGAGAAAACTTCTCTTTCACTCTCACTGCCACCAAGTCAATTCTGACTCATAGCGACCACTATTAGGATTCCAAGGCTGTAACTCTTTACGGAAGCAAACTACCTCATCTCTCTTCCACAGAGCAGCTGGTGGGTTTATACCACTAAACTATTAGTTAGAAGCCAAATACCTTAACCACTGCACCACCAGAGCTCCTGAGAAAACTTCCAGGGCAGATAATTACATAAATAGTTGATTTCACCGTAAAAATCAATGCTAAAATATGGGCACGCTCATGGTCTAGAGAGGAGCAGGAAAGAAATTATTTCACCATAAATGTTCAGAGAAATATTATGGAGAAGACAGTATCTGAGCTGAACTTAGAATGATAACTTTAAAACTTGAGTGAACAATTTCAGGAAAGCAGTTCCAAGTAGTATAAATGACATTAGAAAAGTTACGGATTATAAATCATCTGGTGTGAGAGGGGATTGGAATCTAAAACAAAGTCCTGAGTGTGCCAGGATAAAAAGTTTACTGAAAAGACACTTTTGAAGTCATTTATAGGCAAAGAAGATTTTTTATCTGGCGATTGATCTGAAGGTAGTGTGCAGGGCATATTAGCTATATTAAAATTCCAAGTTCCAGGCCTGTGTGCAGATGTAAATAGACATTACAATGTGTGAAGGAAAAGTTACACCAGTCAATCAAATCTGAGTGTTCTCAGGAACAAAATGATCTTAAGCAAATTTGAAAAAATAGAGTAAAGGAAAGCCCAAGGGCAGCCATGTGCCCTAAATTAAATGTGAAAATTTTTCCTTATTGAAAACAAAACCCTTCAGAAAAATCATAAGAATAATATATTATGATTTCAAAAGCCAGATATGGAAAATGAGGCACCTCCCATCACCATTTCAGAAAATTTCTCCGAAGCTTGAGCACGCAGTTCTATCCATTCCCTCACCTCTCCTGTTCTTTCTGTGCTACATCAGAATGCCAAAATGTCACTAGAAAGGCTATTCTTTGCATATTTATGACTGAGAGAAAGCACTCATAAAAAATTGTGAGTCTGTCTATGTGATTTATTTCCTATCTTTTTCCTATCTTAAAACTTTTCAGCTGTCTGAGAATTTTGATTCGTATCTAGCTAGAGCCTGCATTAAAAAGGCCATAAGTCCCATATCACCACTTACCATGCAATCCCATATCAAGGGAATCACAAACAGAGAAGTGAACATCAAGGAAGACACACACACAAAAAAAAAGCCATTTCCATCTTCACCATTATCCTCTCAAAAAGAGAAAAATTGATTCTCAAACATAGGGTGTGCTACAGAGCATTTACAGGGATCCTTCCAAGGGATTTTCTTAAATTGACCCTTTCAGAATAAGGCAGGCTTTATTTATTTATTTATTTATTTATTTATTTATTTATTTCTGAGACTGGAAGCATGAGCAGAATCCAAAAGACAGATGCATAAAGATTTGTAGCAGGTTAATTTTCTCCTTAGACCAAGCACTTCGTATTGTACTGCTGTCTGGCCAGCTGATTGTGCAGGTGAACACTGTGATTCCTCTTTTTTAAAAAAAGAAAACTAAATTAAAGAATAAGCTTCATCTAAAACACACTAATGCATGTTAATGATACTGTTAAGATGTGGCATCTATATATTTAATAAAAGAAAACATCTCCATTAAGCCTTTAGCTTTCCAAGTGGCCACTTCTTTGAAAACCTACAAGCAACTCTGTTCCCACTTTGGGGTTCCAAACATACTTTCAGAAATTCAATTTTTTTGAAAAAGAATAGGCAGCTTAGTCCTAATAATGATCAGGTGGACTGCCTAAGTTGCAATTCTAATGTGATTATATTTTAAAACACCCACTTTTCTGGACCTAGACCCTGGATTATTTCTTTAGGCTGAATCAAGTCACTGGTTAGTTTGATCCTCCAGAATTCATTCTGTAGCACTGTGGGAGAACCTGATTAGTCTTCTGTTCAAATATCAAAAAGTTGTAATGGATAGGCTTTTTCTTAAAGGAAAGAAGGAAAGAACATGGAAGAAGGCAACTGTGATCTGTTGGGACAAATGTAATACCTTCACATAACTACTTTTAAAGGACATATAATTTACTAATAGAGGAGAGAGAGAGTCAATACTAGTATTGAAGTAAGAAAAAGAAAGAAGAAATAGGCTGACAAGATTTAAATACTGCTATTATAGTTTTAGCTGAAACCAGTCATGGAAGAGAAACATGTCCTCAGGGTTTATTTAATAAATGCCTTTAACTTTCCCATACCAGTATCAGTTGTCAAGTCAACTCTGACTCATGGTGATCCCATGTGTATCACAGTAGAAAGGAGTTCCATAGGGTTTTCAAGGGCTAATTTTTCAGAATTTCACTGAGAGGACTTTCTTCAGAACAGCCTCTGGGTATATTGGAACTTCCAACTTTTTGGTTAGCAGCCAAGAACATTAATCATTTTCACCAGCCAAGGACTCCTTACTTCCTCACACAAGGCAGGAGAAAACGGTTGGGGCAGATTAAGACACTGTGACCTCCAGAAACCTGAAGGAAGGGGGAAAAAAAAAATACCCTCTATGGTATACCCTAATGAAGAGCAATTTCTAGCATGAACATATAGGAAAGCATGGTACATGAGAAGAACTAAAATATTAATGTTGTTGTTAAGTGTTGTCAAGCTGTTTCTGACTCACGGCAACTCTATGTAGACCTTAGGTACAACAAAACAAAACACTGTCCCTTCTAGGCCATCTTCACAATTGTTGCCATGTATGAGCCGATCCTCATAGCCACTGTGTCAATTCATCTCCTTGAAGGTCTTCCCTTTTTTTGCTGACCATCTACTTTACCAAGCATGCTATTCTTCTCCAGGAATTGGTGGTCTCCTCTAAAGGCGCTTGACTGCTAACCAGAAGACTGGCAGTTCAAACTCATCAGCTACTCCTCAGAAGGAAGGTTGGGCAATCAACTTCCGTAATGATACCACCTCAGAAACCCAAGGAGAGGTCACTATGAGTTAGACGAACTCAACAGCTGTGGGTTTGGTTTGTTTTTGGTCTGAAAACATGACCAAAGTACAAGAAATGAGAGACAAAGTTTGGCCATTCTCATTCTAAGGAGCATTCCAGCTATACTTCCTTCAAGACAGATTTATTTATTCTTCTAGTAGTCCATA
>NW_006921712.1:371457-382095 GCF_000298275.1 Orycteropus afer afer
TATGTATGTATATGGGAGCTCTGGTGGCATAGTATATTTCATGAAAATCCATTAAGATCTACTACTTGTATGAGTTTGTTATATTGTGGTGGCTTTTGTGTTGCTGTGAGGCTGGAGGTTATGCCACTGGTATTTCAAATATCTGCAGAGTCACTCATGGTGGACAGGTTTCAGTGGAGCTTCCAGACTAAGAAAGACTTGGAAGAAGGAAGGAGTCATCCACATCTCAAAGAATTGGTCAGTGAAAACCTTATAAATAGCAGTGAAACACTGTCTAATGTATTACAGGAAAACTTTATGAATAGCCCTGAATCATGGTCTGATATAGTGTCAGAAGCTGAGACCTTCAGGTCAGAAGGCATTCAAAATAGAGCTGCCACCTCAATGTAGAGTTTACCTTAATAACATGGATGGAATAAAGCTTTTGGAACCTCCATTGACTAATGTGGCATGACTCAAAATGGAAAGGAACAGCAGCAAGTATCCATTAGTAATTAGAACATGGAATGTAGGAAGTATAAATCCAGGAAAACTGGAAGTTGCCGAAAACGAAATGGAATGCATAAAGATCAATATCCAAGGCACTGGTGAGCTGAAATGGACTGGATTTGGCCATTTGGAATCAGAAAACTATAGTATCTATTATGCTGGGAATGACATATTGAAGAGGAATGGTATTACATTCATCACCACAAAGAATGTTTCAAGATGTATCCTGAAGCACAGTGCTATAAGATAACATCCATTTGCCTACAAGGAAATAATTAATAGTACTATTATCAAATTTATGCACTAATTATGAAGGCCAAAGACAAGGAAATTGAAGATTTTTATCAACCTCTGCAGTCTGAAATTGATCAAACACACAATCGAGATGTGTTGATTATCACTGGTGATTGGAATGCAAAAGTTGGAAACAAAGAAGAATCACCAGTAGTTGGAAAATATGGCATTGGTGATAGAAATATGCTGGAGATCTCATGATAGAATTGTGGTAGTTAAAGTTGTATGTCAACTTGGTTGAGCCTGGTTGAGTGGCTGGGCATCTGGTGGTAGTTGTTCCCCATGATAACAGTGCCAATCAACTCCATGGTGGGATCTACCACAAGCGGATGAAGAGCTGCTTTAGGGATGTGGTTTGCTTCCAGTATATAAGCAGCAGCTTTGGGAATGGTCTCTAGCTTATGGCATGCTGGAACCATGCATGTAGCTGTGTCGTTGTTCACCAGCCTGCCATGCCCTGCCAACCTTGGGACTTTCAATGGACTTGAATTAATGACCTGCCATGTGGTTTGGTAACATCAGGACTGAGCCTTTTTACCTGTCAACATTGGGCTTGTCAGCCTCAGCAGCCGACAGCTGTCTGAGTAAAGAATAGCCTCTAGCTTCAGTGGGCCAGGAGCGGGAGGCAGAGCTGAAGTCCAAGATCAAGGGACTTTAACCCAGCCCCTAGAGTCTGGAACTTTGAATTTGGACTTAAAGTCTCCAAACGTTAAGATAATAAACTCCTGTTTGTTCAAGCATCCCATTTGTGGTATATTCCTGTCAGAGCAGGACTAGGTAATTAAAACAAGAATTTTGCAAGAACAAGGACTTATCCATTACAAATACCTTTTTTCAGCAACATAAACAGCAGCTATACATGTGAACTTTGCCAGATGGAAGACACAGAAACCAGATCAACTACCTATGGAAAGAGGTGATGGAAAAGATCTGTATCTTTAACCAAAACAGGGCTAGGAGCTGATTATGGAATAGAACATCAATTTCTCATATGCAAGTTCAAGCTGAAGCTGAAGACAATTTTAAAAGTCCATAAGAGCCAAAATATGACCTTGATTATATCCTACCTGAATTTAGAGACCATCTAAAGAACAGATTTGATGCATTGAACACCAATGATCAAAAACCGTATGAATTGTGGGATGACATCAAGAACATCTTCCATGAAGAAAGCAAGAGGTCATTAAAAAGACACAAAAGGAAGAAAAGACCAAAATGGATGCCAGAAGAAACTCTTAAACTTGCTAAAGCAAATGGAAAAAATGACAAGTTAAAAGAGCTGAGCAGAAGATTTCAAAGAGCAGCTCAGGAAGACAAATGTGCACAAATCTGGAGTTAGAAAACCAAAAGGGAAGAACACACTTGGAATTTCTCAAGCTAAAAGAACTGAAGAAAAAATTCAAGTCTTGATTTGCAATATGCAGAGAGAATCTATGGGCAAAATATTGAATGATATAGAAAACATCAAAAGAAGAGTCACTGTACTAAAACAGAATTGGTCGATGTTCATCCATTTCAGGAGGTGCAATATCAAGAACCAATGGTATTGAAAGAAGAAGTAGAAGCTACACTTAAGGAACTGGTGAAAAACAAAGCTCCAGGAATTGACAGACTACCCATTTAAATGTTTCAACAAATGGATACCACACTGCAGGCACTTATGTGTCTATGCCAAGAAATCTGGAAGACAGCTACCTGGACAACTAAATGGAAGAAATAAATATCTGTACCAACTCCAAAGAAAGGTGATCCCACAGAATGTGGAAATTATCAAATAATATCATTAATATCACACGTAAGTAAAATCTCGCTGAAGATAATTCAGAAATGGTTGCAACAGTATATGACAGGGAACTTCCAGAAATGCAAGTTGGATTCAGAAGAGGACTTGGAACAAGAGATATCATTGTTGATGTCAAACAGATGTTGGCTGAAAGTGAAGAATACCAGAAAGATATTTACTTGTGTTTTATTGTCCATGAAAGAGCATTCAGCTGTGTGGATCATAACAAATTATAGATAACATTGAGAAGAAATGGGAATTCCAGAACACTTAATTGTGCTCATGAAGAACCTATACAGAGACCAGGAGGCTGTCGTTCGAACAGAACAAAGGAATAACACATGGTTTAAAATCAGGAAGGGAATGCATCAGGGTTGTATCCTTTCACCACACTTATTCAATCTGTATGCTGAGCAAATAAACTGAGAAGATGGACTATATGAAGAAGAATGGCATCAATATTGGAGGAAGACCCATTAATAATCTGCAATATGTAGATGACCCAACCTTGCTTGCTGAAAGTGAAGATGACTTGAAGCAATTACTGATAAAGATGAAAGACTACAGTCTGTTGTATGGATTACACCTCGACATAAAACAAAAATCCTCATAACTAGACCAATAATCAGCATCACATTAAATGAAGAAAAGATTGAAGTTGGCAATATGTCATATTCCACAATCAACACCAATGGAAGCAGCAGTCAAGAAATCAGATGTTGTATTGGACTGGACAAATCTGCTGCAAAAGACCTCTTTAAAGTGCTGAAGAGCAAAGATGTCTCTTTGAAGACTAAGTGTGCCTAACCCAAGCCATGGTGTTTTCAATTGCCTCACATGCATGTGAAAGCTAGACAATGAACAAGGAAAAGTGAAGAAGAGTTGTTACTTTTGAGTGGTGGTGTTGGGAAAGAATACTGAAGGTACCATGGACTGCAGGAAGAACAAACAAATCTGTCCTGGAAGAAGTGCAGTTAGAATACTCCTTGGAAGCAAGAATGGCCAGACTTTGTTTCACCTACATTGGTCATGTTGTCAGAAGGACCATTCCCTGGAGAAGGATATCATGCTTGGTAAAGTGGAGGGTCAGCAAAAAAGGGGAAAACCTTCAAAGAGATAGATTGACACAATGAGTGTAACAATGTGCTCAGGTATAGCACATATTGTGAGGCTGGCCCAGAACCAGGCAGTGTTTCTTTCTGTTGCACATAGGGGTGCTATATGTCAGAGCCTACTCAAAGGCACCTAACAACAACAACAACTCTCCCATATACCCATATGCCTACCTTATGTAAGTGATAGACATGTGTGTCATTTATTGCAGTTCAAGTCTGGAAAAAAGAAAGAGAGGAAAGTGTGGTAGAATAGAAAAATTATTAGAATGTGTGTCCTCAGCCTTCATCCTCCTCCTTTGGCAATTTAGGTTCTTAACACCCTCCTCCAATTCTTTGAAGAAAGAAACTACAAAATGTGAATTATTATCCATAGAAATGCAAGTTAGGTGTGTTCAAATAATGTAACTGATTATTGCCCTGTTTTCAGACCTCTTTTGCATCCATTTGTAAATTTATTTCAGCACCTTTTTATCTTCATATGTATGTGTATGTGTGTTTATTCACCTTTGAACCACTTATAACATCTTACAGATGATCCCTATTGACTAATGAAATAAAACAATTTTTGGCATGCACTCATTTTGTACTTTTATGAGAGTTTTAATATTACTTTTCTTAAAAAAAAAATATCATTTAGTAGAGTAGATTTACAATAGCACTGGGAGAATTTCATATAACCTTGAGCATGACCATAATCTTGTCTAAAATGTGAATGTTACAGCAGAAGAGATAATAGCAGCTAGTCTGGTAGTACTCTCGCTCTCTACTGCTTACTTTGTAGGAAGTATCTAGGTTTTGTTCTTACACTGTTTATTTGACTCAAATCTAAGAGTTAGTAAAATGACTGGTCTCTTCCTGCTTAGCTTTTGTAAAAGATTGTAATAGACAATTTAGAAATGATATAAAAATATTATTTTCTTTTAACACATTTTAACAAAGTTAGTTCCATAAATGTCAAAGTAAAGTGTAAGAAATAGAAGAAAAAAAATACTACTTTACAAATCACTATTGTTTTGATTAATGTGTCCAATTATTTATAGAACAAAAGATATCAAAATAGGTTTCTGCTAGAAAAATTTTCTTCTCTCTGCTTCACACACACACAAGGGCTTGTGAATACTATTTTCTTATAATTTCTAGGTTCATAACATTGAATTTTAAAAGGAAAAACATATGCATTGAAGCATTCATGTTTTATGATTTGTCTCATGAAGTCTATAGATGAAGAAGGTTGGATATTCACCAAGTATCTCAGGCAATGTCCTTTTAATCTTGCCCTGAACTATTGTCATCTGAATTTGTGATAAAATCAATGGTGTCCTTAATTTAGTCATTTTTTCAGCATAAGTGTATTTCTTATTGTAATGTTCCAGGTCCTACATAAGCATTAGGAATCAAAACTTGTTCTTCCCACATTCCAGTAGGAAAGAAAGACTTATAATGAATAATAAGTACATACTGTAATCACTATTATGATAAAAGAATGAAAAGAGAGAATTGGAGGAACACAAGGAAGTTGGTATTTTTTATGAGGTGAGGAGAAAGATGAAAAGAGCTTTAAGGAGACAATAAAAATACGTTCAATGACACAGAGACATGAAATAACATAGAAGTTTGCAAAAAATTGATCCTTTAAGTGTAACCAGAATAGAGGGAGCATGAGGTGGAACTTGGAAGGAGTAGTGCCTCAGAGGGGAAAAGTGTTAGGAGATGAACCTGAAAAGGTAGGGTGGAGTCAGGTTAGTGAAGCAAATGACAGGAATTTAAGCAGATGTCCCATGATACGCTTATCAATGGGAAATTGCCAAGATTTGTTAGTAGAGGAGTGATGATTATATCTTCCTTTCAGAGAGACAATACCTATAATGGATGAAAAGAGCCAACTAGAAGGAGGAAGAATTTATCTAGTAGTATTAATTGAAGTTCTAATGTATGCACTACTCTGCTAGAGGCAGAAGATAGAGTAAGGCAAGGTAGATATGCTGAGGAACTGCAGTAGTGTGGATAGAGAGAGTGAAGAGAAGTTTTGAAGATTGGGTCCACAGGACCTGGTGGCTAATTGAAGAAACTAAATTAGAAGAATCAAGGATGATTTCCAGGTTTCTTATCAAGAAACAGAAGATAAAGAGCAGATTGGGAGAAGATAAAAATTTCCATTTTAACATACTGAGATTGAAATACTTTTGAGGTATTCAAATAGATAATTAAGTAGGTGGACAGAAGAGAACAAATATCCAGAGAGATTTCAGAACTGATGATACTAATATAATATATTAGCTTAATGTGAGAAGAATGTTGGGTAGAAGAAATGTAAGGTGCATAAGTTTATAATAACAGATAATAAAACCAGCAATTTCAGTGGAAAAGGCAGACTTTCACATAATCGATGACACTGGTGCAAGACAAGCCAAGAGGCTTTATATTGGAAATTGGGAATGTGCAAATTAACCCTGATTGAATGATCTGGAAAGAGATTTTGGCATAGATAAATTTGATCTAAGCTTGAAGTAATGATAAAATTCATAAATAAATGTGGATAATAAACTTTTTGAATGTGCGGATTGTTTTAGTATAGAAGCCCAGGACTTGTTAGGGTCAGTTAGCAGACTAAATGCACTGAGAGTAAAAAATATATGGAGAAAGATAAAGCTGGAAGTCAAACAGTGACTAATTGCAAGTGAAAAGTGTTGAATGCTCCTAAAGAGCTGGAATTTTTATGTATGAAGTGGAAGCTGATAAAGGTTTCTTAGCAAGAAAATGTTTAAAGGACAAATTACTAGCAATAAGGTAGCAAGTAAACTGCAGGAGTGAGAGTCTGGAGATAGGTGTTAAGGTGATTTAGGAAGATGTTGTAATGCTTCAGGTAAGGAGTAATTAAATGCTAAATGACATCAATGGTGGAAGGATGGAGAAGAGAATCAGCTTTACAGAAGGTAAAGACTGTGAGAATTAAGGAAAAGAAGGCTATAAAAATAACCCTGAGGATTTCCAGCCTGACTTACTGAGAAGTTGAAGTTACCATTTACTAAACTATAGGACATGGAACTAACTTGGTGAGTAGGGAAGGAGGAATTATTTTTCCATTGAATTTTCTATTTAACAACTCAAAATGCTATCAGTGTATCAAGAAATGGTTGAGCAACCATTTCTGGAAGGAATATTTCTTTTCCAGTCTATTCATGACTTTGCTATTTAGCTTTAGGAGAAATAAAGAAAGGTTTTATTTTTTCTAAGACAAATTTTTATGGGAAAGAAAAGATGTGAATCAGTAAAGAATCAGAAGAAAGAAACTAATAGGATTGGAAATGGTCACTGAGGAAATTTCTTTGCCTTTCTGATGGTACAGTTACCCATCTCTCAGTCCCCCTTACACCAGCGGTGTGTGAGCAGACTGCATGTACCATGCCTGGGCAAGCTTTTTCAGTCTTTTTCTCAAGCTATAACTGGGTGGCAGACTTAGATACACACTAGACTCACCTGGAGAACTTTGAAAATTCCTAAAGCCTCGGTCATACACCCCAGGTCAATTAGTCTCGTGGGAATGGATGAAGATATTTGCATTTTTTTAAGATGCCCAGGTAAATCTAACATGTAACCAAGTCAAAGAACCACTTCCCTAGACTATGGAAAAGCCAACATATGACAGAAATTGGGTCTCTGAATTACTATGGAGCCCAGGAGTACCCACCCTGAGTCATTTCATGTTTGAGAAATAAACACTCATGTGAAGTTCTCTTTAATATAGAGGTTTAACCTAGAAGTGCAGCCAGAATGCTCCTTGGAAGTGAGGATGGCCAGACTTCATCTCTCCAACTTTGGTCATGTGGTCAGAAGGCGCCATTCCCTGGAGAAGGATATCACGCTTGGTAAAGTGGAGGGTCAATGAAGAAGGGTAAGGCCCTCAATGAGATGGATAGACACGATACCCACCAACAAGGGGCTCATGTATGGCAAGACCAGGCAGTGTTTCATTCTGCTGTGCGTAGGGTCTCTAGAGTCACAGTCAACTCAATGGCACCTAACAACAACAACAATGTCTTAGTTTGCGAGTAGCTACCATAACAATAATAAATAAATAAATAGCACAAGTGGGTAGTTTTAAAGAACAGCAATTTATTTTCTCACTGTTCTGGAGGCTGAAAATCCAAATTCAGGTTGTTAGTTCCAGGGCAAGGTCCTTTGTGTCTCTTTCAGCTTCTAGAAGATGCCAACGATCCTTGGTGTTCATGATTCATCTATCTCTGACTTTATATGATATTTCTCCCTATGTGTGTCCTGTTTCCTTTTTTATAAAATACTACTCAGAAGAGATTAAATTTAGGTTCCAACCTGTCATTAAAATAACAAAATAAAACGTCCTATTTCCAAACAGGATCACATTCACAGTTACAGAGGTTGAAACTTAAACATTTATTTTGTTATTGTTGTTGTTGTTAGGTGTCATTGAGTTGTCTCTGACTATAGTGAACTCATCCACAGCAGAACAGAACACTGCCCAGTCTCGTGCCAGCTCCACAATGTTTGCTATTCTTGAGCCCATCATTGCAGCAACTGTGTAAATCCATCTCGTTGAGGGCCTTCTCCCCTTTCACTGACGCTTCACTTTACCAAGCATGATATCCTTCCAGGGAATGGTTCTTTCTTACAACATGACCAAAGTAGGTGAGACGAAGTCTGGCCACTCTTGCTTCCAAGAAGCATTATGGCTGCACTTCCTCCAGGACAGATTTGTTAGTTCTTTAAGCAGTCCATGGTACTTTCAGCATTCTTCACCAGCAACACAACTCAAAAGCATCAACTCTTCTTTGGTCTTCTTTATTCATTGTCCAGCTCTCACATATGTATGAGATGATTGAAAATACCATGGCTTGTGTCAGGAGCACCTTAGTCCTCAAGGACACATCTTTGCTCTTGAGTACTTAAGACATCCTTTGCCTCTTTTTTTTTTTTTTTTTTTGCCCAGTATTATACGTCATCTGATGTTCTGACCGGTGCTTCAATTAGCGTCAATCATAGAACCAAGCAATGTGAAGTCTTTGACAACTTCAATCTTTTCTCCATTATCGTGATGAAGCTTATAGGTCCAGCTGTGAGGATTTTTGTTTTCTTTATATTGAGGTGTAATCCATTCTGCAGACTGTTCTTCAATTTTCAACGGTAAGTGCTTCAAGTCATCTACACATTCAGTAAAGTTGTGTCTTCAGCGTATCACAGGTTGTTAATGATTCTTCCTCCAATCCTGATGCCACATTCTTCTTCATATAGTCCAGCTTCTCAGATTATTTGCTCAGCATATAGATTGAATAAGTATGGTGAAAGGATACAATCCTGACACACTCCCTTCTTGATTTTAAACCATGCAGTGTCCCCTTGTTCTGTTTGAACGACAGCCTCCTGGTCTATGTACAGCATTCTTCTTTCACGAGTCCAATTAAGTGTTCTGGAATTCCTTTTCTTCTCAGTGTTATCCACAATTTGTTATGATCCACAATCAAATGCTTTTGCATAGTCAATAAAACAAAAGTAAACATCTTTCTGTTATTCTTTGCTTTCAGCCAAGATCCATCTGACATCATCAATGATATCTCTCATTCCCATCCTCTTCTGAATTCAGTTTGCATTTCTGGAAGTTCCTTGTCAATATACTGCTGCAACTGTTTTTAAATTATCTTCAGTAAGATTTTACTTGTGTGCGTTATTAATGATATTGTTCAATAATTTCCATATTCTGTGGGATCACCTTTCTTTGGAATTTTTATGAATGTGGATCTCTTCCAATAAGTTAGCTAGGTAGCTATCTTCCAAATCTCCTGGCATAACCAAGTGAGTTCCTCCAGTGGGGCATCCATTTGTTGAAACATCTCAAAGGGTATTCTGTCAATTCCTGGAGCCTTGTTTTTTGCCACTTACTTCAGTGTAGCTTCAACTTCTTCCTTCAATACCATTGGTTCTTGATCATATGCCACCTCCTGAAATGGAAGAATATCAGCCATATCTTTTTGGTAGAGTGACTCTGTGTATTCCCTCCATTTTCTTTTGCTATTACCTGAATCATTCAATATTTTGCCCATAGAATCTTTCAATATTGCAACTCGAGGCTTAAATTTTTGCTTTAGTTCTTTCAGCTTGAGTAATGCCAAGTGTGTTCTTCCCTTTTGGTTTTCTAATTCCAAGTCTTTGCGCATTTCATTAGAATAAATGACTTTGTCTTTCCTAGCTGCTCTTTGAAATTTTCTGTTCAGCTCTTTTATCTTGTTATTTCTTCCATTTACTTTAGCTATTCTCCATTCAAGAGCAAGTTTCAGAGTCTCTTTTGACATCCATTGTGGTCTTTTCTTCCTTTCCTGTCTTTTTAATGACCTTTTGTTTTCTTCATGGATGATTTTCTTGATGTCATCCCACAATTCCTCTGGTTTTCGGTCACTGGTGTTCAATGCATAAAAGCTACTTTTTACATTGTCTCTAAATTCAGGAAGGATATATTCAAGGTTATATTTTGGCTCTCATGGACTTGTTTTAATTGTCTTTGACTTCAAGTTGAACTTTCATATGAGCAGTTGATGGTCTTTTCCACAATCAGCTTCTGGCCTTGTTTTGGCTGAAGATATTGAGCTTTTCCATCACCTCTTGTCACAGATGTAGTCAATCTGATTCCTGTGTACTCCACCTGGCAAAGTCCGCATGTGTAGCCTCCGTTTGTGTTGTTGAAAAAAAGTTATTTGCAAGGAATAAGTCATTGGTCTTGTAAAATGCTATCATGTGATCTCCAGTGTTATTTCTGTCACCAAGGCCGATTTTTCCAACTGCTCTGGTTGCTGTGACAAGAATATATCACAAATGGGAGGACTTGAACAAACAGGAGTTCATTCTAACAATTTGGAGGCTTTAAGTCCAAGCTCAAAGTGCCAGGCTCTAGGGGCTGGGTGAAAGCCCCTTGACCTTGGACATCAGCTCTGC
>NW_006921712.1:382580-411802 GCF_000298275.1 Orycteropus afer afer
AATAGTTACATTATCAAGTGATATCTTGACTGCATGTCTGGTCAATTTCAGACTGCAGAAGTTGATAAAAATCTCAAATTTCTTCATCTTTGGCTTTGGTGGTTGGCACATAAATTTGAATAATAGTAGTATTAACTGGTCTTCCTTGTAGGTGTATGGATATTATCCTATCACTGACAGCATTATACTTCAGGACAGATCTTGAAACATCCTTTATGGTGATGAACACCACTCCATTCCTCTTCAATTTATCATTCCCAGCATAGTAGAATGTATGGTTGTCTGATTCAAAATGGCCAAAATCAGTCCATTTCAGCTCACTAATACCTAGGATAATACTTAGGATATCAATCTTTATGTGTTCTATTTCATTTTTGACAACTTCCAATTTGCCTAGATTCATACTTCATACATTCCATGTTCCGATTATTAATGGATATTTGCAGCTGTTTCTCCTCAGTTTGAGTGATGCCACATCAGCAAATGGGGTCTTGAAAGCTTTACTTTATCCATATCATTATAGGTGGTTCTACTCTGGTGAGGCAGCTCTTTTCCAGTCATATTTAGAGTGTCTTCCTACCTAAGGGCCTCATCTTCTGGCACTGTATCGGACAATGTTTCAGGACTATTTGTAAAGTTGTCCAGTAAAGTATCAGACAGTGTTTCTCTGCTATTCATAAGGTTTTCCCTGGCCAATTCTTTGAAAGTGGATGGCTCTTCCTTCTTTTTAGTCTGTTTTAGTCAATAAGCTGTGTTGAAACCTATGTACCATGTACAACCCTGCTGGCATTTGAAACACTGGTGGCACAGCCTCCAGCCTCACAAGCCACCACAGTATAACAAACTGACAGATGAGTTCATCTCCCTTAGCTGTTGGAAACCTCTCTGCCCTCCCCCAACCTGGATCCTGCAGCTGTCATCCCTGGTTTCCCTCCTTCTTGTCTTGGGTGGGGGTCCTCTCCCTTCCCTTACCAATGCTGGATCCTATCACCATTGGCATTTATTTTTGAAGGGCAAAATTCCATCCATAACATCTAACTAATAGATGTTTCCTGTCTATTGTGCATCCATTGACTTTGGAGACTATGGAGTTGAATTGGGAAGATATCAAATGAAAAAAAAAAAAATTAATAATTAAGAGCTGTGGGTAGGATAATAAAGGACACCAAATTGATTTCAACCTATCAATAAATCAATAAAAGTGGGGGTCCTTCAGATTCTAAACTTGGCATCCAAACTCACATTTGGTGAGTTCATGAACCCTCAAAAAATTATAGTATTATTTCCATAAACACACAAAGATTTCCAAAATAACATTTCATCAGACCCATCTTTACATGTGTTAGATAGTCCTGCTCCATCTTATGTTTAGTAATATTGTTAAACATATACTTGACACTGCGGGTATCAGAATTGTCAATAGGTATGTTGTCATTGGGTTCAGTCAAGTTGATTTCAATTCCTAGTGACCTCATGTGATAGAGCAGAATTGCTCATTGGGGTTTTCCAGGCTGTAATCCTTATGGAAACAGATTTCAGGTCTTTATCCCACAGAGCAGCTGGATGGGTTCAAACTTCAACCTTTTGCCTAACAGCCAAGACTTAACCTATGCACCACTATACAAATAATATGGAATGTAATTCCATTATTGAGTAACTATATTCTTCTATGATTCTGCTAAAAATAAAATGATGAAGAAATGAAATTTCAGAGAAATTGTCTTACTCAAGGACAAATAGTTAATAAATATAAAATCCTAGATGTGAAGCTAGGACTAACAATATTATTTAACAAGGTTAAATATTTTGAGATGTAATATTAACACCTAGAAATTTAATGAGATATACATTAAGGAAATGTAATAAGGTAAGATAACTTGGATAGACAACTATAATTGTACCATGGGGATATTAGTATGGATGTGTTCTTACGTCTATCATAGTGAGAATAACATTGCAACTTTAGGGATGAATAGACTCAGCCAAGTAGAAAAAGTGGAAGGAAGACCATGGGGCATATTCAATGTGACAAAGTACCTAATAAAGGATATTAAAATTAATGTATTCAAAGGGACAAACAATGAGAGACCATGCAAGAAGCTTTCAAAAGACAGAAAGCTCAAGAAGCATCTAGATACGTTCCCCCTGGTCCTCAATTTTAAATACAGTTGAAAGGAGATAAAATTAAGAAATGTGAAGAGTACAGATGGTAGATGTGTTGTGCGAGCATGGGGAAAGAAGAAAGCAGCAAAGTCCCTCCACATAGCATGCTAATATGTTGTTATTAGAAACCATCTTGTCAGCTCTGACACCTGACAATCACACATACAGCAGAACAAGTGTGCCGGGTCTGAAGTGTTGCCAGCATGATTGAGTCTATAATTGTCTTCCAATGTAGGGGGCTCATCTCACAGCACTATATCAGACAATAATCTGTTGTGATCCTTAGTGCCGCAGACCAACATTTGGGAGTAGATCCCCCAGCATTTCTACCTATTGGATCGATATTTTCTTAGTCTGGAATCTCCACTGAAGCCTGTCAATTATGGGTGAACCTGCTGGTGTTTAGCATAGCTTCCAGCCTCATAGCAACGTGTAAGCCCCCACAGTAGGACAAACTCACAGACAGGTGGTGACATGCTAATATAACAATCCCCAAATGACTCTCAGGCTGTTAGTCCTAGCTGTCATTATGGGGTCACCTGGAGCATCTGTTAGTATTGGGTTCATAAGGGTTATACCTCAAAATCTATTTCACTGTCATCTCTTTGATCTTAGAATATAACCAGTGGGTTTTACTTTGAGACATGTATCACCTAGAGTCACCTTGAAACAAAAACAACTCAAAAAGGAGCAAAAAGAAAACCACAGTTGTGATTACACCTCTCTGGAGATTTTTGACAGAAGAGAACAAACTACCAAAATGTGACAATAAATCAAACTCCAGCAGCTTTTCTTTGGATATTTAAAATTGTTTTATCTATTTCAATATCACCTAAGTGAGAGGAACACTCCAAACTTTGGAAATTGCAAACACAATTTTTTTTCTCTCAAATCTTGAAGAAACAAACATCGTTAATTTGTTTGATTTTCTTATTGAAAGGATTGAGGAAAGGGTTATCTTTTGCAATAATTTCTACTTGCAAGACTGGGAGGATGTTTAAGTTTTAACATTTAGCTCAGAAAAAAATCAACGGAAGGTAAAACACAACCAAAAATTTGACATATCCTATATTTAGTTCAATGTTATTGTGAGAATCAAAATAATATTCATAATGATAAAAGTTAAAATACACCAGGTACTTATTACATGCCACAACTATTTGGTACATTTTGATTTTAATACCTACAGCACCTCCTTTTTCATATGAGGTCATTGCTTAGGAAAGTTAAATAATTTATATAATACATCAAATGCCCAATAAACTGTGGTGCTTATTTTTAAATCCAGATTAAACTGATATCAAAGCACATAATTTTTGTTCTACAGCACACTAACTCACCAAAGAGATAATATATGCAAAAGAAAAAGACTTGTTTTCTTCTTGTCTTTGTTCAACATTGACATTTCACTCAAAACGTAAAGCAAACTATACAAGTAACAATCTCACTTTCAAACAATAATGTTATCCTTTACCTCCTCAGTTCTATGTCTCACTTCCAATTCATTCTTTATCAAATTTTCCTATCACTTCCATTGTCTATATGTTCAATTTCCTGAAGACTCTTCTTTTTGTTCTCTGCACTTCTGAAAGAAATGAACTCTCTCCCTCTTTCCTGGAACTCCCTGATAGAATTAAGATGATGAATAGAAGAAAGTAATTTACTGTCTGTCTTTACTTTCTTTTTTGTTTTTGTTTTTTGGCTATGTCTTGGCTGTGCCCATGGTAACTATATTTTTAGAAATAAAACCAGAACACATGGTCTGACAAGCATAAATATACTTGTAGGAACATTGAATATGGATAAGTTAAGATCAGGACAGAGTCTATCACTGTAAATATGCCCCATAGGCCCATGGGTGCATCTGTGAAAGACATTATAGTTGAAGTAAGAAAACATGAGCTTGGGTTGGAGCTCTGCTGCTTGGGCTCACTGAACCTCACTTTTCAGATGTGTAAGATAAGAACAATAAAAAATTCCTTAATTTATTGCCAGAAAGTACAACCTCAATCCGTCTTGCAAATTCAATTAGTTGCAAAATTTTGTTATGAAAATGTGTGTTTTATTCCTTTGTTGTTGTTGTTGTTATGTGCCGTCGAGTCAGCTATCTTCCTTGAATCAAGAAGACTATAAGGAAGTTAAATAGTTGGACTTCTGGAGCATTCTGTTTTTCTGAATGATTCTGTGGTGTTATAGCAACAGACTGTACTAAGTTACAGTACAAAAAGCAATTATGTGGAAATGCATAATTATGTTTAAGGATGTTGGTGAGAATATTTTCTTTCAGTTACATACTATATTCTTTGGTAGAACTCATAGAAGGAATTGCTCTTACCTATTAGAATAAGAGATAGCTGAGCTTTAACTGAGAAACTGTTCTAAGCCACTGGACACTGAATCTTAAAACTGATTACATTTCTCTCTTTAGAGATAGAGCTAAATTTAGGCTCTACCACAACCAACTGTATAGGAACTTAGTTTTATGTTTTTCTGTATTAATACTATTTCTGTCTTAATTGTATTTTTTATTCTCCTCCACCACTTAAAATATGTTCCCAACATTTCAGTGTTAGGAGTAATCATTGTTACAATTTTTTTTCTAAAAAAAAATAGCTGTTTTCTTCCATCGTACTAACTTTAAGTTGTTGTTGTTATGTGCTGTCACGTCAGACCCGACTCATAGCGACCCCTCCTTGGGTTTCCGAGGCAGTATCACTACAGAAGTAGATTGCCCAACCTTCCTTCCAAGGAGTGCCTGGTGGGTTTGAACCACCAGCCTTCTGGTTAGCAGTCAAGTGCCTTAGGCTACCTTAAACTTTAAGAGCAACTGAAATATTTTCCCTAAAGTCTTTAGGAAATTGTGGATGCTGGCAGTTCAAACCCACCAGCCACTCCTCAGAAGGAAGACTGGGCAATCTACTTCCATAGTGATACTGCCTTGGTAACCCAAGGAGGGGTCGCTAAGAGTCAAATCTGACTCAATGACAGTGAGTTTTGAGTCTAGTATCCCAAAATCAACTGTAGTTACTTCTTTTAAAGAGTATTTTATAGTCTTGGGGTGGTGGAAAGGATAGTGGAAAATTATCTTAAAAAAAAATCACCCCTCAACAACGTTGAGGCAAGTTGACACACCATTCTGGCCATCCACCATGTAGAGAAAGCCTTCATGCACTGCCACACCAAATGCCACACATTTGTCCTGCAGGTGCTTGTCAGGGCCACGTCACTGCTGCACTGGTTTGTTTTGGGGTAATATTTTTCAACACAATTAAAATAAGAGGATCCATCATGGCCTCCTACTGCATATAACAGGTCAAGTACTCTGACCATCAACTCCACATCATCGCTTACTCATTGAAGCCACCACTTGCCATTGGTTAGTCTGTGGATCATATCATTCAAAACTGGGAATTCCATCTCCACTCCACCAACCACCAACCGCAAAGAACACTTTTCCACATCAGATAGATTTATGTGGTCTTGTTCTTGGTCCTAGCATTAGTGGTCATTCTTTAGGCAATAGAAGGTAGTTTTAAACTTCTCTGCCAAGACTCTGCACTCTTCATTACTTTTGATGAGAGCCCACTGTACCCACCAGGAACTGAGGACTGAGCAAAAGCAGACCAACATGTTGCAGCACCTGGGGTAATTGAAGTTGTCTTTCTTGAATACTGTGTTTGACCCAAGCCATTACTGCATTAAACAGTTGCTCTTCACTGTGAACGTTTAGCTCATCACTGTATATTATATCAATGAGTCAATTGGCTGGAAGCAACATAAACTCTTCACTTTCCATCATCTCTTAAAAGTTATATTGTGTGAATTTGTCCGCTATACTTAGCAACTCACGACATGAATGCATGTCAGCAACAGCCTGAATGCCTAGGCAGTTAGAAGGATCTAAATGTCTCTTTAAGAATCACAGCAAGCTTCCTGTATTTCTTCCAGTGGAAGAAGCAAGCAGCTGGAAGAAGGGTCTGCCCTCTTCTACGGTTGTCTGAGAGGTATATGCTCTGCCATCATTTCCTTCTTTTTACTTGTTGCTCTGTATAAATTTTGCAAGCTACCTCAAACCATTTATAAAAACAAACAAGATAATAAATATGGAATTTCAGTGGTGCTAGGTAGCATAACTTTTGAAGCAGTCAGGAATTGTGCTAAGCCGTTTGTAATGTAAACAATGATAACACCTTCCTAGATAGTGCCTAAGGCATTTGACTGCTAACGAGAAGTCTGGAGGTTCAAACCCACCAACCACTCCTTGAAAGGAAGATTGGGCAATCTACTTCAGTAGTGATATCTCCTCAGAAATCAAGGAGGGGTCGTTATGAGTTGGATCCGACTCAATGGCAGGGAGTTTGCTTTTTTGGTTTAGATAACACTACCTATTAAACTACTTTACATCAAACAAAAGTTGTTCAGGTGGTTCCTGGTTTTCAGCTGCCATTTTCAGACCATAATGCTTTCTCCTAGAATTTTGGCAAAGATGGAATGACAGCATTTAAAACAAGGGCTTTGTAACAATAACGTGCTATAACTACTTGGCATTATTGTGTGAGGGTATTTCCTCTAGCCATCAGATATTTCATTAGTTTCACCTTTCACATCAATTAAAGAGTGACAGAAATAGAAATATACCAGTGTAGAAAATAACTTTGATAGGCAATGTGTTGGGCACAGATTCCTGTGAATAACATATGTCTGCCAGGTAGCAGGCCAGGCCCCTTGCTTGGCATTTTAACTTTGCCAGTATAAAGATCAAAGAGATGCCATTGTAACTCAGTACAATTCTGAGACCAGAGCATTGGTGTGATTAAAGTAATTTATTATAATTTTCTAAATCTGAATGATTTCTCCTATTTAGGACGGCCAAAGCCGTTCTTACTTGGTGTCAACAATCTCTTTCATTATTGGACCATTTCCATTTTCTTTGGCTTCACATTTCTATAGTGATTTTGGAAACAGGAGTATCATCCAAAGTGCCCATAAAATTAATATATATTTAAAAAACTGGTCAGAAAGTAACAGTTTGAGTAAAAAAAAATAATGAGACAAACAAAAATAAATATTATAAATATCTACTATTTCAGTCAAGTGACACTGTATGTTTTCAGAATAAAGTATCAGGTTTTCTCCATTCAGGTTGATTAGCCATGACTTTGATTATGATAAAGAATTACCTAAACAAGAACAAGAACTTCTATCTCCATCACAAACTATGGGAGAAATATGCAGAAGGATCATTCTAAGTAAAACAATCCTAATGCCTTGGCCTCAAATCCATATATGGTGGCCCTGGCACAATGAGCTTATCTAAACTTTATGTGGAGCTTATGGATTTCTTGTATGTACCTGGTCTAAAACTTCATTCACAAGCAGGCCAAGTGATCTTCCCATTCCTGTTTCCAAAAAGCAAACACTCTTGTCTTCTGATGGCCAGAAAATACAAAGAAATGTGAGCACAAGACAAAACACACCAGAGAAAGGGGGCATATCTCCATGGCCTTGGAGATGGTTATTAAGGAGAGTTAGGAGCAGCAGGTCACATTTCTTCAGTGCCTTGCAAAATGTCTTACATTGTGACATACATTATTGCATTGAATTTTCCTGACAACCTCATAAGTAAGACAGGGTTGAATACTACCCAATTTGAAGATAAGCGACCTAGATCAAAGGTAAGATGATTTTTCAAGGTGGCATAACTGGGGAATGATGAAACCAAAGGTCAAAATAAATTGTGTCCAATCTCAGAGGAAATTACTGTAGCAAATATAAATGGAAGTGACTTTCCCCCTCTATCATTCTCTCAAAGGAAATGTTCACACCTCAGCTTCATTGCATTCCTCCTGGTCAGACCTGTCTCTTTGGTTTGGGGGTGGGAGGGGTAGGGGAAGGGTGTAGGAGGAGGCTGAGAACTTGGCCTAAAGCAAATCAATTACAGAGCCTCATTCTGCTAGACACAATGGTCTGCTAGACACAATGGTCCAAGAGGGAGTCTTGTGATACACGCTGAACTAATGAATCTGATAGTTTTCAGATTGGAGCTTATGTAAGGGACTTATTTTTCACCTTCTCTTCACAGAAGACTATGAGTTGTCTACAACCACGCAGAATCTAGATGCAGTGGAAGAGAATGAAGAAGAGTCAGCAAGAAAAGCAAGTATGAAAGAAAAAGAAAATCAGGATAGTGTTCATGGCTCTCACGTGAACCTCCTGGATGTCAGAACATTCCTGTGTTCTCCATGATTTCTTGTTCCCTAAGTGAGTTTGAGCTGTGTTGCTCAAATATCCTACTGAAAGAATCCTGAAAAGAAAGCCATATTTACAAAATTCAGTCTTCATTGTTGCTTAAATCAAGCCAACATAGCAAGGTCAAAGGGAGAACAGAATGTCAGGGGCTTGCTCTATTGCTCACTAGTGTGAGATCTTCACACAATCATACTTCTCACTCATCAAAAAGAACAACATGCCCTAGTTTCTGCCAATGTCTCTTTTAACACTAAAGCATTGTAATTTAAAAGGAAAACATTTTATCTCCCTGTTATTCAATGCAGAAACCAGGAGTTTCAAAGTAAACATACATATATATAAGCAGGATCAATGTTGGGGTGAAATGGTAAAAGCAATAACAGATAGGTGGGTGCAACACAAATGTTAATATTGGGGTACAATATTTAATAGAAATGACATTCTAATTATAAATCACCATTGAAAATATTTGTAATTTAGCCAAAAGGAAAAACAAAAACAAAAAAAAATAACCTTCTGAGCAGTTACTTGGTACATGATATCAACCATGAAAACAAATGTTTCTGCCAGTATTAGAGCTCTTTGTTTAGACAGTTTGCTATATAGGCAGTTTTGTATAATATTTATACTCTATACCAAAGTAACTATAAAGAGACTATTCTTAATTTGCCTTAAAATATGGAAAATCAGTTATTTGTTAAATGAAATAATGACTATTTAACTGTAAATGCATCCTACTCTGGGATCTGTGGCAATTTCTCATTAAACATTTTTCAGTAGTCACAATACAATTCAAACCAAAGTTTGTCTACTCATCTTGACAACACACAAGAATAAGAGTGCTGTATACTGTGCATTTGGCCACTTCATAGCTAAGACATAAATCAGTCTATAGCGGAGTGCCTAAAAAATGAAATACACCATCTTTCATATTCAACCTGACTGGGAAAGAAAGCTTGGCCCAATTGTTTATTCTACAGAAATATTTATGTACCATGTCTCTGATTCAGGCTTCTCTCCTTATTGGTGAGTAAGTGAGGGGGATTATGACTTCAGAAAATGTAAACTTAAGAGACGTTGTTGATATTAAACTGTCAATGATAATGGTAGCTGTGCCAGACAGCAATTTAAAATCATCAACAGGCAAACAAACCAGGTGCCTTTGAAGGCTGAGGGTGTTGAATTAATGTCTCTTCTTATATGATGGGGACTCTGAAATTAAGTGGAGGATTCATCTTCCTGATGCTCGGTTTTTCCTAGGCAACCAAATGGTTTCTCCATCTTTGTGATGAACTGAGCTGGCCTAAGCTTCAAGTATTGTTCATGCCCATGGTTTATGTTACTGAGGTGGCCCTGTACAGACCACCTGGCACAAGCCACACACATACATATGGAGTCAATTGGACTATTGTTGGAAATGTGACCCAGGAATAGCTAATATACAAGCAAGTCAGAAAATGATGGAATGGCCTAACATAAAAGTATAAACAAGGACATGAGATTCATAGAGAAAAGGCAAGAATAAGCAGTAGAATCAAAAACTAAAAGGATGCTAAGAGGAAGCCAAGAGTTATGGGTAATAGTGACACAGAATGAAGCAAACATGTCCTAAGGAAAATTAAAAAAAAAAAAAAATGTGATACATGAAAGATTAATTAAACAGCCCATCCCCAGGGTTCTCTGTTTCAGAAGGATTTCCATTCAAGTTCCAGTTCCAATTGGCTTCTATTCCTCCTGAAAGCTGTTATTCTGAAGAGATTTGAATTTTTCCAACAGAGCCTAGCTTTAATAGGAATTCAGCTTTTGCACCGGGAGTTGTTCTCAGACAAAATCAAAAGTAAATGATCACAGTAAATTAATCTTTCCTTAAAGTGACAATGTTTGCAATCTCTGTATTTCAAATATTTTTTAAAAAAAAAGAAATTGTTAAAAAAAAAGGATAAATTTCAACCAAAAAGATAAAAAGCCTTAGTTACTTACTTTAATTTTTGTATGAAAATGGAATTTTATTTTCTTTTTTTTGAGGGGAAATACTCAGGCTTTTTATTCATTTTAAGGAAACTATATGGAAAACACCAATAACATCTTTTAAAGCATAAATTCAAACTGTACACTATATAGTCCCTTATGAAACTAAAAAGAAGCCCTGACAGCATGTATCAATAGCTCCAGATAATAATGAATCTCCCTTTGTTACCTAGAATTCTTCAAGAATTAGAAATAAAGAAGCCCTCAGTGGAAATACTTTTGCTTTTCCTTCCCTCACCCACATTAGTATTTCTAAAACATCAGCCAGAAGAAAATTTCAAACCAATGAGGGCATTGCAATATATTCATTTTATATGTGGGTGGTAACCATGACATGCTCTTAATATCTGAAATTCTTGTGAGATATATTTTAGCTACTTTTTCAATTCTTTGGAAAAATAACAAAAGGGAGCCTTAAATACTTTTCTGCATGGGCTGCTCAGTAAATTTCCCTTGGTGGTGGTCATGATGCCAGTCGTCATTAAATGTAGAGAAGCTATGTATCTGTAGTGCTAACTCATAAAGTAGGGAGGAAATTCATCGCATTACCTGTAATGCCCATACTTCTGTATTCTAAAAGTTGATCATTATATCTGTAGGACCATCACCAGAGGGTCACTGGACAATTTCTCTTGACTAAATAAAACATTTTATTTCCATTTCTGTCTTCATTTGGCTTATAGGAACCCTTTCAGTGAATAGTGAGTGGCTGGTAGTGAGGAGCACAGAGAAAATTCACAATCCTACCTTTTAAGTAGATGTTGTTGTTGTTGTGTGCCATTGAGTTGGCCCCGACTCATAGCGACCCCTCCTTGGGTTTCAGAGGCAGTAACACTACAGAAGTAGATTGCCCAACCTTCCTTCCGAGGAGTGGCTGGTGGGTTTGAACCGCCAGCCTTCTGGTTAGCAATCAAATGCCTTAGGCACTATGCTACCAGAGCTCACTTTTGGTACACAGTATTTTTATCCCAGAAATACACAGGATTTTTATATTTATAGTGACTAAATATACATATATATACCTAGGGAGCTCTGTTGTCATAGTGCCTAAGGCATTTGAGTGCTAACTCGAAGGCTGGTGGTTCAAACCCTCCAGTCACTCCTCGCAAGGAAAACTGGGCAATCTACTTGCATAGAAACACTGCCTCGGAAACCCAAGGAGTGTTCGCTATGAGTCAGAGTCAACTCATGGCAGTGAGTAAGTGGTAAGTAAGTATATGTAAAATGAACAAACAAAAAAACAGACTCACTATTGTGGAGTCATCTCCAACTCAAAGCGACTCTTCCGTGGGTTTCCAAGGCGATGTTACTACGGAAGTAGATTGCCCCATCTTCCTTCTCAGGAGTGGCTGGAGGGTTTGAACTGCCAGCCTTTTGGTTAGCAGTCAAATGCCTTAGGCACTGTGCCACCAGAGCTCCTAAGTAAGTATATATACATACACACAAATATATATGTATGTATTTAAATATATATACATACATACATATATACAGAGAGTTAATATAAACACGTATTTGAAAAAAAAAAAAAAAGAAAAAAATTGGTCAGAGAAAAGTTAATAGTATTCCATCCATCCCATGAAAGTAAATTTCCCTTTCTCCTTTCGTAAAGTACAAAACTCAAATAGTCAGGTACTTGACTAAATTAAGCCCAGTTCCGTTCCTCTATATCAACTGATGTACAGCAATAACAATGAAAACTCCCATTTTTAGGCAACATTGATTTTTAAGATAGTTAACTTTAAAGGATACTTGGAGAATGATTGAACTGCATGCACATTATAACATCCTAAACATACGGTAGATCTGAGATGGGAATTCCATGATACATTAAAAAGCAGACAGAAGAATTGAGGCGTATAATGCTTCCTTATAGCTCTATCTTGAAGTATAGATGCAAAACCGAGGTATATGAAAAACTTAAAGCATTGTGGTTGATACACATGAAATGCCCAGGACTGATAGTCAAACTTCTTCCCTGCGTTATACCACTAGTTAGTAATACCTTTACCTTTACTAAGGAGCCCTGGTGACACAACATCTAAGCACTTGCTTGCTAACTGAAAAGTCTGAAGTTTGAACCCACCAGCCACCTCTGGGCTTCAGATTTCTGAGCTGTAGGGAAAATGATTGGGATTGTTAAGATTACTTCTTGATTTATAATGCTGAGAGCCCTTATCTGTGTTTTATTGACCTTCTATTAGTACAATAGATATTGACATCTTAAAGCTGTCTCACAGATAGATATAGGAAAATAAGAGACCATAAGTGAATTATAAGTGAACTGTGGAATTTCCAATCTCAGAGTCTTCAAAATCTCAGCTTACATATTATATTTACAGAGAGGCTTAGGGCTTTCTCTCTAAAATAAGTTTTTAAGTAAGATTTCCATAGTTAAAAAAGTTAAAACATCCTGAAAGCTCACTGTGAGAAATTGTATCATTTCTTAATTTCCTCCTCTGGATTGGACTGGAGGTGGTGCTTGTTCCTGATACCCCTGAGGCCTCTATATTACATTTCTGCCAGTGAATTCAGTAAAAGGGTAATAAAAATAATAATACATTGGTCTTAATAATCTTAGCTTCAGAGGAAGATATTTAGTTCAATATTCTATCATTTGAGAATTGTTTGACCTGAAGAAGAAACTCTCTTGGTAGCATTAATGGAGAAAAAGTTTTCTAGATTTGAATATTTTCAAATTTAAAACTTTTACACGAAAAAAGACACCATAAGCCAAAGTTAAAAGAGAATTAGTGAGTATAAAAACTTTTACAAAATATATAACAATCAAAGCGTTAACATCTGTTAAGAGTGCCTAAAAATCATTATAAAAATTTGGGAAAGGTCAAGAACCCACCCCCTCCAAAAAAATGGATAAAAAATAAAATAAAAAAGCAACAGTCCTTCCTCTCCAAAAAATGACTAAAAATATACAAGATCTGCCTTATTAATAATTGTTTAAATGATAAGTTAAATAATTTTGTGTGCCTTTTAAATTTGTAAAGTTAGAAAATTTTTATAACATGTAATACTGACAAGGTTGTGAGGCAACAGATTTATACTTTGTTGCTGGGACAATAAATTGATATAGTCTTTTTTGAGGGAAATTAGGAAGTATTTATTAAAATGTATATTTTATAAGTTAGAATAGCTTTTTAACATATTATTCAAAGTGCAACAATATAAGAGTAAAATGGAGTGCTAAGAACAATTTAAATGATATAAATTTTAAATGTTTTTGTTCCCCCAAAATTAGTTTTATTATGTTGTAGAACTGTAAGTCATTTGATTCATGAATTGTTTTCAACAATATAATTTTCTAAAAATAAAAATAATATGTAAGTGTGAGTAAACTTTAAAAAAAAAAAAAAAAAAACTTGTTTATGTTGACACCTAAGTAAAATACTTCATTTTTGTTCATATTTAAGAATTTCTTTTTTCATTCTACTCCTAGTTCTCTCTACTTTTGTATAATTTGTATTTTTCTGAATAATTTATTTTCAATGTGTTGTTATTTTTAATTTTTTAATAAAATGTCTTCAACTTTTCTTGATATTTACACTGTTTGGTTAATAAATTTTAAACTATCAGCACTTTCAACTTCTCTGTAGACTATAATGATTTATTATGTTATTATTCCTTCTACTTATGCTGAGGTACTTGATAAATTTAGAAATTATAATAAATATAAGTTATATTCAATTGTAGACTTTTTTTTATTTAAATATAGAATATTTTCACAGGTGTTCTTCACCACTATTCTTAGTATCTATCTTCAACAGGTATTTTTGTTGTTGTTGTTGAGAATATACATAGTAAAGCATTAACCCATGGTTTCTACACATACAGTTTAGTGACATTGGTTACATACCTTAAACTGTGGAATCAGTCTCATCCTCCCTTTCTGAGTTATTCCTCCCTTGCTAACATAAACTCACTGTCCCCTAAGGTTCCTTTCTAATCTTTTGAGTTGCTACTGTCAAGTTGATATCATATAGGTAGTACTTAAACCAGCATAATGCTCAAGGAAGACCTTTTTTTTACTAGTTAAGCTAAACTAGCATAGTGCCTAAGGCACTTGACTGCTAACCAGAAGGCTGGCAGTTCAAACCCACCAGCCACTCCTCGGAAGGAAGATGGGGCAATCTACTTCCGTAGTGATACTCCCTCAGAAACCCAAGGAGGGGTCACTATGAGTCGGGTCTGACTCGACGGTACATAACAACAACAACAACAAGCTAAACTATTATTTGTTTTTAACAACAGGTATTTTTGAAAGATCAAAGCATATCTTACACGGTTTCTCTATTTAGGGTTTTCCTGCTTCAACAATTTTATTAAACAAACAAACCAATTGGAACCAAGTCAATTCCAATTCATAGTGGCCCTACAGGTTAGAGCAAAACTGCACCATAGGATTTCCAAGACAGGCCCCACCTCAGAGGCAGGAAAGGGAGGGAACACCGGGGTCAAAAAAAGTGGCAAGATCCAGGTAAGGACAGGGAGAGAGGCCCCACCAAGAGGCAGAAAGGAGGGAAAGCTGGGGATGACAAAGAAGCAGTATCCAGATAGTATCCATGTAAGGGGAGGGAGAGAGAGAGCCCCCACCTAACAAAGCAGAAAGGAGGGAAGCAGGAGAGGGTGGAGAGGTTTCAAACAGCTAAGGAAGATGAATTTGTTTGTCAGTTTGTCATACTGGGGTGGCTTGCACATTTCTGTGAGCCTTGAGGCTGTGCCACTGGTGTTTCAAACTCCAGCAAGGTTGCACATGGTACACAGGTTTCAACACAGCTTACTGACTGAGACAGAGTAGGGAGAATGAAGAGGCCATCCAATTCTCAAAGAATTGGCAGGGAAAACCTTATGAATAGCAGAGAAAAACTATCTGATACATTAATGGGCAACTTCATGAAAAGCTCGGAAACACTGTCTAATATGGTGCAGGAAGGCAAGTCCTGCAGGTCAGAAGGCACTCAAAATACGACTAGGAAAGAGCTGCCTCATCAGAATAGAACCAACTTTAATGATATGGATAAATTAAAGTTTTAGGGACCCCCATTTGCTGACTTGGCACGATTCAAATTGAGGAGAAACAGCCGCAAATGTCCATTAATAATCAGAACATGGAATGTATGAAGTATGAATCTAGGAAAATTGGAAGTTGTCAAAAATGAAATGGAACGCATAAAGATTGATATCCTAGGCATTAGTGACCTAAAATGGACCTATTTTGGCCATTTTGAATCAGACAACCATATGATCCACTGTGCTGGGAATGATAAATTGAAGAGGAATAGAGTGGCATTCATCAGCACAAAGGACGTTTCAAGATTTGTCCTGAAATACAGTGCTGTCAGTGATAGGTTAATATCCATATGCCTACAAGTAAGACCAGTTAATACTATAATTACTCAAATTTACACACCAACCACCAAAGCCAAACATGAGGAAATTGAAGATTTTTACTAACTTCTGCAGTCTGAAATTGACCAAACATGCAATCAAGAGGTGCTAATTATCACTGGTGATTGGAATGCAAAAGTTGGAAAGAAAGAAAAATCACAGATAGTTGGAAAATATGGCCTTGGTGACAGAAATAACACTGGAGATCACATGATAGAATTTTGCAAGACCAATGACTTATTCATTGCAAATACCTTTTTTCAACAACACAAATGGTGGCTATACACATGGACTTTACCAAGTGGAGTACACAGGAATCACATCGACTACATCTGTGGCAAGAGGTCATGGAAAAGCAAAACAAGGCCAGGAGCTGACTGTGGAACAGACCATCAACCACTCATATGCAAGTTCAACTTGAAGACAATTAAAACAAGTCCATGAGAATCAATATATGGCCTTTAATATATCCCTCCTGATTTTAGAGATCATCTAAAGAATAGATTTGATGCATTGAACACCAAGGACCAAAAACCAGAAGAATTGGGGGAATGACATCAAGAATATCATCCATGAAGAAAACAAGAGGCAACTAAAAAGATGAGAAAGGAAGAAAAGACCAAATTGGATGTCAGAAGAGACTGAAACTTTCTCTTGAGCAGAGAGTAGCTAAAGCAAAGGGAAGAATTGACAAGATAAAAGAGCTGAACAAAAGATTTCAAAGAGCAGCTTGAGCAGACAAAGCCAATTGCTATAATGAAATGTTCAAAGACCTGGATTTAGAAAACCAAAAGGGAAGAACATGCTTAGAACTTCTTCTCAAGCTGAAAGAACTGAGGAAATCATTTAAGCCTCAAGTTGCAATATTGAAAGATTCTATGACCAAAATATTAAATGATAGTGGAAATTTCAAAAGATGGAAGAAATACATAGAGTCACTGTACCCAAAAGAGTTGGTCAATGTTTATCCATTTCAGGAGATAGCATATGGTCAAGAACCTCTGGTGATGAAGGAAGAAATTGAAGCTGCATTGAAGGAAGTGGGGAAAAACAAGGTGCCAGGAATTAATGAAATATCCACTGAGATCTTACAACTAAGAGATGCCCCACTGGACACACTCACTTGGCTATGCAAGGATATTTGGAAGATAGCTATCTGGCCAACTGACTGGAAGAGATCCATATTTGTACCCATTCCAAACAAAGGTGATCCCACAGAATGTGGAAATTATTGAACAATATAATTAATATTGCTTGTAAGTAAAATCTTACTGAAGAAAATTCAAAAATGGTTGCAGCAGCATATTGACAGAGAACTTCCAGAAAGGCAAGCTGGATTCAGAAGAGGATGTGGAGTGAGGGATATCATTGTTGATGTCAGATGGATCTTGGATGAAAGCAAAGAATACCAGAAAGATATTTACT
Organism: Orycteropus afer afer; assembly: GCF_000298275.1. NCBI lineage: Eukaryota > Metazoa > Chordata > Mammalia > Tubulidentata > Orycteropodidae > Orycteropus > Orycteropus afer. The sequence goes on from NW_006921712.1 coordinate 399,849, forward strand.
TGTGTTTTATTGACTATGCGAAAGCATTTGATTGTAGATCATAAAAAATTGTGGATAACATTGAGAAGAATGGGAATTCCAGAACACTTAATCATACTCATGAGGAACCTGTACATACACCAGAAGGCTGTCAATCAAACAGAACAAGGGGACATTGCATAGTTTAATATCAAGAAGGGAGTGCATCAGGGTTGTATCCTTTAACCATACTTATTCAATCTGTTTGCTGAACAAATAATCAGAGAAGCTGGATTATATGAAGAAGAACGTTGATATCAGGATTGGAGGAAGAATCATTAACAACCTGAGAAATGCTGACAACACAACTTTGCTTGCTGAAAGTGAGGATGACTTGAAGCACTTACTGATGAAGATTGAAGAATACAGTCTGCAGTATGGGTTACATCTCAATATAAAGAAAACAAAAACCTTCACAACTGCACCTATAAGCAGCATCACGATAATGGGGAAGAGATTGACGTTGTCAAAGACTTCACATTGCTTGGTTCTACAATTGATGCCAATGGAAGCAGTAGTCAGGACATCAGACCATGTATTGTTGTTTGTTGTTGTTATGTGCCTTTGAGTCGGACCCGACCCATAGCGACCCCTCTTTGGGTTTCCAAGGCAGTATCACTATGGAAGTAGATTGCCCCATCTTCCTTCCGAAGAGTGGCTGGGGGGGTTGAACCACCAGCCTTCTGGTTAGCAGTCAAGTGCCTTAGGCACTATGCTATCAGAGCTCCTCAGACCATGTATAGCACTGGGCAAATTAGTTGCAAAGGACATCTTTCAAGTGCTGAAGAGCAAATATTTCTCCTTGAGGAGTAAGGTGAGCCTGACACAACCCATGGTATTTTCAATCACATCATATGCATGTGAGAGCTGGACAATGAACATGACTGAAGAAGAGTTGATGCTTTTGGGTTGTGGTGTTGGTAAAGAATGCTGAAAGTGCCATGGACTACTAAAAATCTGTCCTGGAAGAAGTACAGGTGGAATGGTTCTTGGAAGTAAGAATGGCCAGACTTCTCCCCTACTTTGGTCATGTTGTCAGAAGGGACCGTTCCCTGGGGAAGGATGTCATTCTTGGTAAGGTGGAGGGTCAATGAAAGAGGAGAAGGCCTTCAATGAGATGGGTTGACACAGTGGCTGTGGTGATGGGCTTAAGTATAGCAAGTATCGTGGAGCTAGCACAGGACTGACCTGTGTTTCATTCTACTGTGTATAGGGTCGCAATGAGTCAGAGATGACTCGACGGCACCTAACAACAACTACAATAGGGTTTCCAAGCTGTAATATTTATGCCTTTTCAAGCTGATTTCAGAAATGACATGGAATGAGGGATATCGTTGCTGATGTCAGATAGATCTTGGCTGAAAGAAGAGAATACCAGAAAGATGTTTCCCTGTGTTTTATTGACTGTGCAAAGGCATTTGACTGTGTAGATCACACATTATGGATAACACTCTGAAGAGTGTGAATTCTACAACACTTAATTGTACTCATGAGGAAAATATATATAGATCAAGAGGCAGTTATTCAAACAGAACAAGAAGATATTGAATGGTTTAAAATCAGGAAAGGTGTGCTTCATGGGTATAATTTTTCACTATAGTTATTCAGTCTGCATACTGAGCAAATAATCTGAGAATATGGACTATATGAAGAATGCAGAATCAGGATTAGAGGAAGACTCAATAACAACCTGCAATATGCAGAAGACACAACCTTGTTTACTGAAAATGAAGAGGACTTGAAGCACTTACTGATGAAAATCAAAGTATGGATTATACCTCAAAATAAAGAAAACAGATCTCCTCACAGCTGGACCAATAAGCAACTTCATGATGAATGGAGAAAAGATTGAAGTTGCCAAGGATTTCCTTTTACTTGGATGTACAATCAATGTCCATGGAAGTAGAGTCAAGAAATCAAATCATGTGTTATGGTGGGCAAGTCTGCCACAGAAGATCTCTTTAAAATATTAAAGAGAAAATTTGTCACTTTGAAAACTAAGGTGAGCCTGACCCAAGCCATAGTATTTGCAATCACTTCATATGCATGTGAAAGCTGGACATGAATAAAAAGGATTGCAGAAGAATTGATGCATTTGTATTGTGGTTTTGGTGAACAATATTGAGTATAACATGGATTGCCAAAAGAAAGAACAAAGCTGCCTTGGAAGAAGTACAGCCAGAATGCTCCTTAGAAGCAAGGATACCAGGACTTGGCCTGTCATACTTTGGTCATATTATCAGGAGGGACCCATCTCTGGAGAAGAGCATCGTGCTTCGTAATGTAGAGAGTAAGCAAAAAATAGGAAGACCCTCAATGAGATTGACTGACACAATGGCTGCGACCGTGGACAGTGACTGTAAAGATGGTGCAGAACTCGTTCACAATAAATGGGAACCACCTTGAAGGCATCAAAAAACAACAACAATCTTTATGGTAGCAGATGCTTTATCTATTTTTCTGAGGAGTGGCTGGTAGGTTCAAACTCCTGACCTTTCAGTTAACAGCTGAGTGCTTAATAATTACACCACCAGGCCTCCTCTTACTAAATTTAAAGGCTGCAAATTTGTAGGCATTCATATTTTACTGTATATCACTACTGTTTTTCATTAAATATGTGCCTTTTTAAATTCATGACTGTTGAAAGAATTTACTGCAAAATTTAAAAAGCTTTGCCAAATAAGAAAATAGTTGATTATGTTATAAAATACATTATCAAGCCTCTATAGTAAGAATATTTCAACCCTTCCTCATGAGTTCTGTGGCAGATTGGCTCAACATCTATTTCCTAATCTATATTTCACATTCAACCAACCTATAATTTATCACATTTCCCACCCATCAACTGACACCTAGTAACTTTGTATTTTAGAAGTTAAGCCCCAAGCCACAGCAAGAGGTAATGTCCAGAGTACTCATGTTAAAGTGTACTTCTTTTGACAAGCGGACTCCCTGCCTTCCTTAACAGGAAGTTTTTAGTAATGATCCATCTGGAAAGGGCTGGGAAAAGAGAAGCGGGTTATCGCTGATCTACTTTCAAATTGTATCTCATGTTAATATGGAAATTTTGCTTACTAAACATTATACCAGGAGCTCTGATAGCATAGTTCCTAAAGCACTTGACTGCTTACCAGAAGGCTAGCAGTTCAAACCCACCAGCCACCCTCAGAAGGAAGGTTGGGCAATCTACTTTCATTCCTCGGAAACCCAAGGAGGGGTTGCTATGAGTCCAGTCCGACTCAACGGCACATAACAACGACAAAAAACATTATACAAATTAGATGAGACCAAAGCAGAATCTGAAATCAGTAAGTGGATGTCTAATGACCATAAACTGCCTAATTTTAATGCAACTAATAATATTAATATTTTCTTTATAAATGGGACATCCAAGACAAATACTAAACTAGAAGGGTAACTGTGACAAGAAAAAATCAGGATATTCTTAGGTAAGCTAAGACATATTGTAACATTACCTGTGATTTAACAACCATACCTGTAGGAAACTGATGACCAGTTTTAGCTGAAAAAGTTTATAAGTATATGCAGATATATAATAAAAGACTGTTTGCTTCAATTCTGTATTAGCTCAATTCTGGAGCTCTGGTGGCACAGTGGTTGAAACATTTGACTGGTAACCAAACAGGTTGGCAATTCAAACCACCAGCCACTTTATAGGAGAATGATGAGACACTCTACTTCCATAAAGATTTACAGCCTTGGAAACCCTATGGGGCAGTTCTATTCTGTCCTGTAGTGTCATTATGAATCAGAATCATATTGATTGCACAGGGTATATACATACAAATGTGTGTGTGTGTTCATGTGTGTGTATTTATATGTACAGGTATACATATATTATATATATATATATATGTATGTATAGAGAGAGTAGTACTTACATGTTGTTGTTGCTGTTGTTGTTATATGCTGTTGAGTCGAACCTGACGCATAGCGACCCCTCCTTGGGTTTCTGAGTCAGCATCACTATGGAAGTAGATTGCCCCTTCTTCTTTCCAAGGAGTGGCTGGTGGGTTTGAACTGCCAGCCTTCTGGTTAGCAGTCAAGTGCCTTAGGCACTACGTTATAGTTGTATATATATAGGGGTAAGGAGCTCTGGTGGTGATGTGGTTAATGCATTTGGCTGCTAACCAAAAGGTCAGTGGTTTAAACCCCTCAGCTACTAGGTGAAAGAAACATGAGGCAGTCTGCATCTGTAAAGATTTAAAACCTTGGAAACTCAATGGGGGGATACTATGAGTCAGAATTGCCTTGATGGCAATGTGTTTGGTTTTTTGGTTTACATATATATATATACACACATATATATAGGTGTGTGTGTATATACACACACATATATATAAGAGAGCTCTGGTAGCATAGTGCCTAAGGCACTTGACTGCTAACCAGAAGGCTGGCAGCTCAAACCCACCAGCCGCTCCTCAGAAGGAAGGTTGGGCAATCCTACTTCTGTACTGATACTGCCTCGAAAACTCAAGGAGGGGTCACTATGAGTCAGGGATGACTCAACGGCACATAACACACACACACACACACATATATATATATATATATGTATATATGTATATAGGTTCATGTGTGTGTGCATATATATATATATATATATATATATATAACACAACATAATAACTACTATGCACCTACACACACATATATATACACATACACACACATACATACACAGGGAACTCTGGTGGCATAGTGCCTAAGGCATTTGACTGTTAATCAGAAGGCTGGTGGTTCACACCCCATCAGCCACTCCACAGAAGGAAGATTGGACAATCTACTTCCATAGAGATACCACCTCCGAAACCCAAACAGGGGTCACTATGCATCAAATTCAACTCAATCGCAGTGAGTTTAGTTTTTGGTTTGATATATATATGCATACACACACACACACACATATATATACATATACATATATATGCGTGTGTGTGTATGAAGTAGGTGTTGTTGTTTTTGTTGTTAATGTGCCGTCGAGTAGGACCTGACTCATAGCGACCCCTCCTTGGGTTTCCGAGGCAGTATCACTACAGAAATTGATTGCCCCATCTTCCTTCATAGGTAGGTAGGTGTATATCTACCTGCCTCAATCTGACTGAGATTGGGAAGAAGGAAGGGGCAATACACTTCTCAAAGCATTGGCTAGTGAAAAGCTTATGAATTAAAAACAAACAAAAAAAAGCAAACTAACTGCCATCAAATCAATTCCACTCATAGTGACCCTTCATTGAGTTTCCAAGGCAGTATGTCTATGGAAGTAGATTGCCCAGTCTTCCTACCGAGGAGTGGCTAGTGGGTTTGAACCTCCAGCTTTCTGGTTACTAGTCTAATGTCTTAGGGTCTATGCCACCAGAGCTTATGAATAGCAGTGAAATATTTATATAATACTGATTTATTACAGAAAATTTATGAATAGCCCTGAACTGCTGTCTGACATAATGCTGGAAGACGAGCCCCTCAGGTTGGAAGGCACTCAAAATACTATTGAAGAAGAGCTGCCTGCTCAAAGTAGGGTCAATTTTAATGACATGGATGGAGTAGAGGCTTTGGGACCTCTGTTTGCTGATGGGGCATGATTCAAAATTAGAAGAAACAGCTGCAAATATCCATTAATATTCAGAATGTGGAATGTACAAAGTATGAATGTAGGAAAACTAGAAGTTGTCAACAATGCAATGGAACTCATAAAGATCATTATCCTAGGCATTAGTGAGCTGAAATGGACTGCTTTTGGCCATTTTGAATCAATCATATGATTTGCTATGATGGGAATGACAAATTGAAGAGTAAGGTCATCACATTCATTGACTGAAAGAATGTTTCAAAATCTATCCTGAAAAACAATGCTGTCAGTGATAGGATAATATCCATATGCTTACAAGGAAGACCAGTTAATACTGCTAATATTCATATTTACACATCAACCACTAAACCCAAAGGCGAGGACATTAAAAATTGTTACCAACTTCTGCAGTCTGAAATTGACCAAACTTTCAATCAAAATATATTGATTATTTCTGGTGATTGGAACGTGAAAGGTGGAAACAAAGAGAACTAGAGGTAATTGGAAGATATTGCCTTGGTGATAGAAATGATGCCGGAGATTGCCTGATAGAACTTTGCTAGATGAATGACTTCTTCATTTAAAATACCTTTTATCAATAACATAAACAGCACCTATACTCATGGACTTTACCAGAGGAAATACACAGGAATCAGATTGACTACACCTGTGGAAAGGCCAGGAGCTGATTGTGGAGCAGACCATCAGCTGCTCATATGCAAATTCAACTTGAAGCTGAAGACAATTAAAACAAGTCCATGAGAGCCAAAATATGACATTGACAATATCCCTCCTGAATTTAGAGACCATCTAAATAATAGATTTGAGGCATTGAACACCAACGAATGAAAACCAGACAGATTGTGGGTTGACATCAAGAACATCATAAATGAAGAAAGCAAAAGGTCATTAAAAAGAAAAAATAGGAAAAAAAAAAAAAGACCAAATGGATGTCAGAAGAGACTCTGAAACTTGCCTTTGAAAGAAAGTAGCTAAAGCAAATGGAAGAAATGACAAGATAAAAGAGCTGAACAGATTTCAAAGAGCAGCTCCAGAAGACAAAGTCAATTATCATAATGACATGTGCCAAGACCTGGAGTTAGAAAACCAAAAGGTAAGAACATGTTTGGCACTTCTCTAGCTGAAAGAACTGAAGAAAATTTTAAGCCTTGAGTTGCAGTATTGAATGATGTGGGAAATATCAAAAGAAGATTGAAGGAATACAGAGTCACACACAAAAAATAATTGGCCAATGTTCAACTATTGCAGGAGATGGAATATTATTAAGAACCAGTGTTATTGAAGGAAAAGTACAAGCTGCATTGAAGGAACTGGCAAAAAAAAAAAAGGGTCCAGGAATTGACAGACTACTCACTGAGATGTTTCAACAACCTGATACTATGCTGGAGGCACTTAGTTGTCTCTGCCAAGAAATTTGGAAGAAAGTTACCTGGCCAACTGACTGGAAGAGATGCATATTTGTACCCATTCCAAAGAAAGATGATTCAGCAGAATGTGGAAATTATCAAACAATATCATTAATATCGCACACAAGTAAACTTTTGCTGAAGATAAAACAAAGATGGTTACAGCAGTATATTGACAGGGAGCTGTCAGTAATGGAATCTGGATTTAGAAGAGACATGGAATGAGGGATATCATTGCTGATATCTTGGCTGAAAGCAAAGAATACCAGTAAGATGTTTACTTGTGTTTTATTGACTATACAAAATAATTTGATTGTGTGTATCATAATAAATTATGGATAACATTGAGAAGAATGGGAATTCCAGAACACTTGATTGTACTCATGAGGAACCTGTGCATAGTCCAAGAAAGAGGCAGTCATTTGAACAGAAGAGGATAATGCATGGTTTAAAATCAGGAAGGTGTGCATCAGGGCTGTATTTGTTCACCATACTTATTCAATGCAAGAAGCTAGACTATAAGAAGAAGAACATGGCATCAGGATTGGAGGAAGAATCATAATAACCTGTGATATGCAGATGACACAACCTTACTTGCTGAAAGTGAAGATGACTTGAAGCATTTACTGATGAAGATTAAAGATTACAGTCTGTGGTATGAATTACACTTCAACGCAAAGAAAATGAAAATCCTCGAAACTGGACCAATAAGCAGAATCACAATAAATGGAGAAAAGAATGAAGTTTACAAAGAATTTATAATAATACTTGGAGCCACAATCAACACCCATGGAAGCAGCAGTCAAGAAATCAGATATCATACAGCACTGGGCATATTCGCTGCAAAGGACCTCTTTAAAATGCTGAAGAGCAAAGATGTCACTTTGAAGACTAAGGTGCACCTAACACAAACCATGGTATTTTTAATTGCCGCATATGCATATGAAAGCTGGACAATGAATAAGGAAGACAAAAGAAGAGTTGTTGCTTTTGAGTTGTGGTGTTGATGAAGAATACTGAAAGTATGATGGACTATCAGACGAATGAGCAAATCTCTTCTGGAAAAAGTACAATCAGAATCCCTTTGGAAGCAAGAATGGGTAAAATTAGTCTCAGCTACTTTGATCATGTCATCAGAAGGGACCATTCCCTGGAGAAGGAAGTTATGTAAAGTGGAGGGTTAGCAAAAAGGGAAGACTCTCAACAAGATGGATTGATACAGTGGCTGTAATGATGGGCTTGAGTATAGCAAGGATTGTAAAGATGGCACATGACTAGGCAGTGTTTTGTTTTCTTGTACGTAGGGTTGCTATGAGTTGGAGCCAATTCAACTACACCTAACAGCAAACCCATTAGCCACTCCTTGGAAGGAAAGCTGGGCAATCTACTTCCATAGTGATACTGCTTCAGAAACCCAAGGAGGGGTCACTGTGAGTCGGGTCTGACTCAACAGCACATAATGACAACAACAAACAATATATATATACAGAGAGAGAGAGCAGTAGGTACATAGAGATAGGTGTATATCATTATTATCATTGCTATTAGTGCTGTTGAGTCACTTCCTACTCATAGTGACCCTAAGTACAACAGAATGAAGCATTGCCCAGCTCTGTACCATCTTCACAATCATTGCTATGCTATGCTTGAGCCCATCATTGCAGCCACTGTGTCAATCCATCTCATTGAGGGTCTTCCCCTACTTCACTGACCAAAGTGCAAGAGACAAAGTCTGGACATTCTCACTTCTTAGGTGTGTTCCACCTGTGCTTCCTTCGTAATAGATTTGTTTTCTTCTAACAGCCCATGGTACAGTCAATAACCTTCACCAACACCACAATTTAAATGCATCAGTTCTTCTGAGATCTTCCTTATTTGTTCACTGTCCAGGTCTCATACCGATATGAGGCTATTGAAAATAATATGGCTTGGGTCAGGCTCACCCTAGTTTTCAGTGACATCTTTGCTCATTAACACTTTAACAAGGTCTTTTGCAGCAGATTTGCCCAATGCAATATGTTGTTTGATTTTTGACTGCTGCTTCCATGGGTGTTGATTATGGATCCATGTAAAATGAAATTCTTGAAAACTTCAATCTTTTCTCCATTCATTATAAACAAAACCAAACTCACTCCTGTCGAGTAGGATTAGACTCATAGTGACCCGTCCTCATGTTTCCAAGGTGGTATCTTTATGGAAGTAGATTGCCCAACCTTCCTTCCGAGGAATAGCAGGTAGATTTGGACCACCAGCCTTCTGGTTAGCAGTCAAATACCATAGGCACTACACCACCAGAGCTCCCTCCATTCATCATAATGTTGTTTATTGCTCCAGTTGTGAGGATTTTTGTTTTCTTTATGTTGAGGTGTAATCCATAATGAAGGATGTAGTCATTAATTTTCATCACTAAGTGCCTAAAGTCCACGTCACTTTCAGCAAGCAAGCTTATATCATCTGTATATTGCAGATTGTTAATGGATCTTTCTCCAATTCTGATGTCTCTTCTTCATATAATCCAGTTTCTCAGATTATTTGCTCAGCATACCTATGGTGAAAAGATACAAGCCTGAGGCACACCTTTCCTGAGTATCCCTTTGTTTATTTTGAAGGACTGCCTCTTGGTCTGTATACAAGTTTCTCATGAGCACAGTTAAATGGTCTGGAGTTCCCATTGTTCACAATGTTATCTATAATTTGTTATGATCCACATGGTTAAATGCTTTTGGATAGTTAATAAAACAGGTAAACACTGACTTTGGTATATTGTTGTTGTTGTTAGGTGCCATCAAGTCATCTCTGAATCATAACGACTCCATGCATAGCAGAACGAAACACTGCCTGGTCCCGCAACAGCTCCATGATCCTTGCTGTACTTGAGTTCATCACTGTAATCACTGTGTCAGTCTATCTCTTTGAGAATCTTCCCCTCTTTCGTCAACACTCTACCTTCCCAAGCATGATATCCTTCTCCAGGGAATGGTTCCTTTTTACAATATGACCAAAGTAGGTAAGACGAAGTCTGGCCACTTTCACTTCCAAGAAGCATTCCAGCTGGACTTCTTCCAGAACAGATTTGTTAGTTTTTTTTAGCAGCCCACGGTACTTTCAGCATTCTCCACCAGCACCACAACTCAAAAGCATTGACTCTTCTTCGGTCTCTTCCTTATTCATTGTCCTCTCTCACATGCATATGAGGCAACTGAAAGCAGCATGGCTTGTGCCAGGCACACCTTAGTCCTCAAGGAGCTATCTTTGCTCTTCAATGCTTGAAAGAGGTCTTTTGCAGCCAATTTGCCCAGTGCTATACAACGTCTGATGTCCTGACTGATGCTTCCATTGGTGTTGATTGTAGAACCAAGTAACATGAAGTCTTTGACAACTTCAATCTTTTCTCCATTTATCATGATGCTGCTTGTAGGTCCATTTGTAAGGATTTTTGTTTTCTTTATATTGAGGTGTAATCCATACTACAGACTGTATTCTTAAATTTTCATCAGTAGGTACTTTAAGTCATCTGCACTTTCAGCAAGCAAAGAAGTGTCATCAGCATATCACAGATTGTTAATGAGTTTTCCTTCAATCCTGATGCCATGTTCTTCTTCATATAGTCCAGCTTCTCTGATTACTGCTCAGCATATAGATTGAGTAAGTATGATGAAAAGATACAACCCTGACACACTCCTTCCTGATTTTAAACCATGCAGCATCATTTTGTTCTCTTCAAATGACAGCCTCTTGGTCTATGTACATGTTTTACATGAGTAATATTAAGTGTTCCGGAATTTTCATTCTTCTAAATGTTACCTATAATTTGTTAGGATTCAAATAGTCGAATGCTTTGCATAGTCAGTAAAACAAGAGTAAACATCTTTCTGGTATTCTTTGCTATGAGCCAAGATCCATCTGACATCATCAATGATATGCCTCATTCCAAGTCCTCTTCTGAATTCAGCCTGCATTTCTGGAAGTTCTCTGTCAACATATTGCCACAACCATTTTTAAATTATCTTCAGTAAGATTTTACTTGCATGTGATATTAATGATATTGTTTGATAATGTCCACATTCTGTGGGATCATCTTTGTTTGGAATGGGTACAAATATGGATCACTTCCAGTCAGTTTTGACCAGGTAGCTGTCTTCCAAATCTCCTGTCACAGCCGAGTGAGTGCCTCCAGTGGGGCATCCGTTTGCTGAAATATCTCAATGTGTATTCCTTCAATTCCTGATGCCTTGTTTTTCCCCACTTCTTTCAATGAAGCTTCAACTTCTTCCTTCATCACCATAGGCTCTTGACCATATGCCATCTCTTGAAATGGATGAACATCGACCAACTTTTTTTTGGTACAGTAACTCTATGTATTCCTTCCATCTTCTTTTGATGCTTCCAGTATCATTCAATATTTTGGCCATAGAATCTTTCAACATTGCAACCCAAGGCTTACAGTTTTTTCCTCAGTTCTTTCAGCTTGAGAAATTCTGAACGTGTTCTCCATTTTTGGTTTTCTAACTCCAGGTCTTTGCACATTTCATTATAGTAATTAGCTTTGTCTGCTCGAGCTGCTCTTTGAAAACTTCTGTTCAGCTCTTTTATCTTGTCAATTCTTCCATTTGCTTTACCTACTCCCCACTCAAGGGCAAGTTTCAATCTCTTCTGACATCCATTTTTGCCTTTTCTTCCTTTCTCATCTTTTTAATTACCTCTTGTTTTCTTCATGGATGATATTCTTGATGTCATCCACCAATTCTTCTGGTTTTTAGTCCTTGGTATTCAATGTATCAAATCTATGCTTTAGATAGTCTCTAAATTCAGGAGGGATGTATTCAAGGTTATATTTTGGCTCTCATGGACTTCTTTTAATAGTCTTCAGCTCAAGTTGAACTTGCATATGAACAATTGAGGTCTGTTCCACAATCAGA
>NW_006921712.1:412103-413983 GCF_000298275.1 Orycteropus afer afer
TGATAATTAACACATCAGACTGCAGAATTGAAAAAAATCTTCAATTTCCTCATCTTTGGCTTTGGTGGTTGGTGCATAAATTTCAATAATAGTAGTATTAACTGGCATTCTTTGTAGGCATATGAATATTATCCTATTATTGACAACATTGTACTTCAGGACAGATCTTGAAACATCCTTTGTGATGATGAATATCAGGCCATTCTTCTTCATTTTGTCATTCCCAGAATAGTAGATCATATGGTTGTCTGATTCAAAATGGCCAAAATTGGTCCTTTTCAGCCTATTTGTGCCGAGGATACTGATCTTTATGAGTTCCATTTCATTTTTGACAACTTCCAATTTTCCTAGAGTCATGCTTCATACATTTTCCTACAGTCATGCTTTATATAATCCATGTTCTGTTTATAATGGATGTTTGCAGCTGTTTCTCCTCAGTTTGAGTCATACCACATCAGCAAATGGAGGTCCGAAAGCTTTATTTTATCCATATCATTAATGCTGGTTTTCCTATGATGAAGCAACTCTTCCCCAGTTGTATTTTGAGTGCTTTCTGACCTAAGGGGCTCATCTTCCAGCACTGTGTTGGGCAATGTTTCAGGGCTATTCATAAGTTGTCCAGTAAATTATCAGTGTTTCTTTGCTATGTGTAAGGTTTTCTCTGGCCAAGTCTTTGAGAAGTGGGTGACCTCTTCCTTCTTCCAAGTCTGTCTCAGTCTGGAAGTGGTGCTGAAACCTGTATACCATGTACAACCCTGCTGGCTTTTGACACATCAGTGGCACACCCTCCATCCTCACAACAAAACACAACCCACCACAGTATGACAAACAGCAGACAAGTTCATCTTCCTTGGTTGTTCCAAACCTCTCCGCCCTCCCCTTACCTGGATGCTGCTGCCATCAGCCCTGGTTTTCCTGCCTTCCTGACTTGGGTGGGGGCTCTCTCCTTCCCCTTACCTAGATGTTTCAGCTGTTGACCCTGGCTTTCCTGCCTTCCTGCTTTGAGTTTCGTGTATACATTATGTATAATATTATATATATACCAACTCAGTGTTCATCAAAAGAGGAATGATTCTACTTATTTATTTATTTAATTTTGATTTGGCTGAAGATTTACAAAGCAAATTCACTTTCCATACAGCAGTTCACATATACTTTGTCTCATGACATTGACCACAGTTTACCACAATGCAACAGCTCCCCTCTCACTTCCTCCTGATTGTTACCTCATCCCGGTGACCTTCCCTCCATGCACTCCTGCCCCATGAGCTGTCTCCCTGTGCATAAGCAGCCCTTCTTTCTCTCATGATTGTTCTCTCCAAGGTGTGTATCTACCTCAGGTAAGTGTTCGACTCATATACCTGTTTTTTGTTTGACTGGAAACCACAGGTGTGGGTGCAAATCCAGACCTGAAGGGCAGTAAGGGGCCATAGTCTCAGTGGTTCCACCAGGCTTTATTGGACCAGCAAACCTGGTCCCCCACCTTTTTTTTTCTCCCTCCAAATGATGTTGAGTTTTGTTCCACATTGCTCTCCTTTTCTATCAAGGATCTCCTACATAAATCCCCTTCCAAGTGGATGACAATGGTAGCCAGGCACCATCTAGTTCTTCTGGTCTCATAGTCATATAGGCTGCAGATTGGATGGTGTACCAGTTGCTAGGACTAATTGTTTCCAAGAATTTTGGATTTCTTCATTCTTCTTTGCTCTGGATGAGGAGAGACCCATCATTGCATCTAGGTGGCAGCTTGCTAGCTTTTAAGATCCCAGTTGCTACTCGCCACAGTAGGAGGTGGAACAATGTTTTGTATAGTATGTTATGCCAATTGAGCTTGATGTCCTTTGCGACTATGGTCCCAAGCCCACATGTTCAACTACTCT
>NW_006921712.1:423505-431533 GCF_000298275.1 Orycteropus afer afer
GAGAATAATGAAGGAAAAAAAATGGGAAAAATGCAAAAAGCAAAACAAGGAACAAAATTAATCATGAGAAAAAAGGGAGAAAAGAAAAGAAAAAAAATAAAAAACCTTAAATTAAAAAAAAAAAAATTTCAACCAGGAACAGGGAAAAGAAAAAGCGCTGAAAATAGGACCTGGGAGGGGAAAATTAAGAATAATAATAAAAAGGACAAAAGTATTGATAATAATAGTTGTTTTAAAACAGACAAATACAATCAGACTAATCACCAGAAAAAAGAAAGTGAAAAAGAAAAAAATAAAAATAAAGAATCAGTGGAGGACAGGGCAGGGCAGGGCACCGAGGCTCCATCTGAGCAAACAGACTGTGATGGAGTTCCTGTGGGCCCAGAAGGTAGGTAGGAATGGGGATGGCCACACCACCATTCACCAAGTGGATGTGGGATATAAGAGTAACAAGAGGAATGTCATACCTTTTCAGTCTTGCGGGTCCAGAGTGTCCTTGGGATTGCTGGAAAGCAGAATATGTTCTCAAGACCCAGGAATATGCCAGAGCTCTGTCTCTTTAAATATCCAAAATAGTCAAGCTGCTTTTAATCCTTCAAAATGGCGATCCCCCAGACTGGCAAAAGTCCACAGCTCAGCCTGCCTTTCTCTTCACCTTCTCTGTTTATTCCCCAGCCACCATGCATAGTCTTCTGTGCAGTCTCTGGCTAGCAGGGCTGATTTTTTAGTTAATTCTTAGGTCCTATCACCACTTGGGAATCTCCAAGCTGTCTGTGCCATCAGGATCTCTCAGGATCACTGCCAAACCACAGCTCTGTATGTCTCCTTTTTTGATATTTTCATGAAAATTCTTCTGCTAGTTGGGGTTTAGGAGCTCTGGTAGCATAGTGGCTAAAAGCACTTGACTGCTAACCAGAAGGCTGGTGGTTCATACCCACCAGACACTCCTCGGAAGGAAGGTTGGGCAATCCTACTTCCATAGTGATACTGCCTTGGAAACCCAAGGAGGGGTCGCTATGAGTCAGGGCCAACTCGACGACACATAACAACATAACAACAACAAGTTGGGGTTTAGTCCACTTCTATATCCTTCCTTTCAAGGCTCAGGGGTCCAGGATTATCTTCTGTATCTGTGTTAATTGGTTTCCCTTTTCTTTGTTGAAGAGGGTCTATGCAGTCTTTCTGCCTAGTCCACCATCTTGCCAGTGAGTCCCAATTCTACTTCTTAATGTAGCTATATGCATGTAATGGGAAGCTATAAACAATAATATCAGTAAAAAGGTAGATGGATATGTATAGATTTAGACAGTTGTCTACAATGACCTTTTCAGTGGAAGAACACGCACACATACACACATAAGCACACTTTGCAGAACAATTTGTTTAACACGATTTCATTTTATATACCTTTATATGTCTTTGTACAGATGTGTTCTCTATGGAAAATAGTGCCTATGGCATGCATTGAAATTATACCCCCAAACATTCAACATCCATCTTTTAGACAACTTTATCAGAACAGTTCAAAAATACAAGCCAAGTTCATTGATCTCATTAATCTTTTATTTAACACATTTTAGCTCTACATGAGAATTACAACTGTACCTTCCTTGCTTTCAGTGATGAAAATTGGTCTATGATATGCACAAAATCATTTTTTTTTCATTTTCTTCTCTTTCTACACTCAGCAGACCAGTCCCTGGCCTTCAGGCAGAGGCCATGCCTGAGCCCTCAGTGTGGGAATGTTACATGGAAACCACTTCCCTCACAGCAGCACAGCTTGAATGTGGCCATTTTCTGTGGCCTCTAGTCTATATGCTCATGCCTGACAAGGCCCAACACCAAGCCCATAGGGTCATCATCCCCAGCTGCAAAGAGTGGAATGTTTTGGAATTAGATGTAGAGGGGTCAACACAGTGCCAAGAGGAGGAGGAAAGGCCTGGCTAGCTGTAAGACAACCCAGAGCTTAGGCCAACCCAAAGGTGATTGCAGGAAGAATAACAGGAGCTTCTAAAGGGGTGGGAAGTGTTAAGCAAAATGCAGTGAGGCTGGTGTCCTTGGGGCTCCTCTTTGACTCACTAGAGATAACCAAAGTAAAATTAATGCCCACACAGCAAAAAATAAGTTTCTCTGCCCACCTGACGATTGGCTCCTTTGCACTTGAGATAAGCCTGCTCAAGGGAGAGAAAAGATCACACAACTGTCCTTGACAGATGCAGGCCTTCAAATAAGAAAGCATTGGTTTTAATTTGCTGAATGAACTCTCACAGCTGGCACAGAAAATACCATAACTAATAGAAACTGCTCAGTGACACCCCCCTGCAGGTGGCTCCTAGGGCATGTGCCATACCTGACATACCTTAGATACAGCTCTGTCTTTATGTATGTGTCATGAGCAAGGGAAAAAAATTCTAAATATATACATCATACTGGAATAATGATTATCTCTGAGTGTCAAATTGCCGATAAATAAGATGATGAGAAAGAACAGGTAATAGTCTGTCATGTTTCACTTTATACTCTTTAAAAAGTATATTTACACTGTTGGCAATTATTTGGGCTTGTTTTATACTTTAAAATTAAAATTAATAATAATTAGGGAAATTACATAGCATCAAGTGAGATCTATAAATGATAGAACATCATATGTAAACCAAGACAAAAAATTATATAAAATCATGTCCTTTTTTATCATTGGAAACAATTAAACAAAAAATAAATTGACTGTTATAATTATTGTTGTTCCTTTATCTGTTGTTTAGCCAATCTTCTGAAATATACTTGTATATATACTTAATAATTTTAAAAGTTATAAAGATTACAGAATCAAAGATTATTGCACATTGGATGGTCTTGTAATTTTAATCTAAATAGTTTGTTTTTTTCTTTTTTTAAATTAGTTTTAGTTCTATGCTAATGAGTAAAGTTCACAAATTCCCCCTTCCCCACCCCAGGAAAAGTTTCTTGATGAGGAAGCAGGGTGAAGAAGAAAGTATGTGATAAAGACTGGAAATGAGTACTTGCTTTTTAAAATGATAGGGAAAAATAGAAGGTGAAAAATGTGAACACACTTAAAATCTATCCTTAGGTCATCCCATAGCATCTGAGATTCCTATATTAGAAAGTAATTACTCAGAATTAAAGCATTGTTAAAGGCTTGTTCTTAGAATTTTTCTTTAACTATTTTGAATAACTAATGCTATGAGAATTCAGGATAGATTAATTTACTAAATTGTTCTACAATAGCTCAGAAGGATTATGGTAGACAGATATAACTAGTGAGACTTGGGAACACCTGTTCTCATGAGGAATGTACTGATACCTGGTCTCCAGGCAGGATTGGGTTGGAGGACCAGCTCTGAAAAGGAAGATGATGACACCAGGCTTCAGATTAGAGTGACAGCTAAAAGGAAGAGGAAGACTAGTAGGGGGAATTTGGAATGGTGGTAAACATTAATGGCCTATTTTTTCCTTTTTATTTAAGACTCATGATTTAGGACCATAACCCACATTCTAGATGTGAAAACCACGATACAAACCCACTTCTCTGAGAAGATAAGATATTTAGTTCTGTGTGAAGAGGAGACTAAAGAAAATCTGTCCCAGTTCTCTTTCCATCCTACTATTCTCTGATTCATCAATTGGGTCATACATAATTTGATTTTCTTACTACAATTCTTGCTGAAAATTCATGAACAAATTATTTTGATGATAATACGAAACTGATTAAGAACCCTACAAAACTCAACTGTAAAACTAATCAAAAGCAAAACAAAGTATTTGCATCTAGCCAAGACTAATAGCATAGTAAAATCTTGTGCCAACTGGGTAATTGCTTTTCTGTGTATGAAATAACACTCACATTTTAAAGCCAAAGTTTAGGTCAAAGAGAATTTTATCTGCATAGTTATCCATGCATATGCTAAAGAGGATTGATTTCAGTTTGCTCTAAAATTTTTGTAACCCAACAAAAGCAAGCTAGCAATCCATACAAATAATTTTGTAAAGGCTAAAAGCATTTTATTTCCAACATTATAAATAGCCCTTTGGAAATACCACAGTGGAAACCACTTCTCAATTTTTGTATACATTTGCTTCAGAAAATGAGCTCTGAGCTGCTAATATAAATTTAATTGCCTTAAATACTTCTCAGAAGTAAGCAGAATATAAGAAAATATAGATTAAAAATTAACATTCATGTATTGCTGAAGCCTTATTGCTTTGAGCTATTTGTTATTGATGAATATAAAATAATCATTTGAACTTTTCCATGCAGAAAAGGTTATAAAGAATTAGGCTAGCTAACATTCCACTATTTTCATATTTTTAAATAGATGCTCATGTCCAAATGCACTGAATGTATTAAAGCAAAATTGACATTCCAAATATCAATATTGTTGTTTAACATTTATTGAATGCCCCACTGAGAAACATGTAAAGGAAACAGAAGATAGAACTCATTGTCCCAGTATATCACACAGTTTGGCTTAAAATGCCTTTTTAATTTAATTGTATTAAAGACTCTTTGGCTAGACAAGCACATAAAAAATTTTCTATAAAGAAACCAACTAGTGCCTTAGTGGTTCAGTGGTAGAATTATAGGTGCAGGAGATCCAGGCTTGATTCCCAGCCAGTATATCTCATGCATCCCCTACACCCTGTCTGTCAATGGAGGCTTGCCTGTTGATATGATACTTGAAAGAGCTTCCAGACTAAGACAAACTAGGAAGAAAGTCCTGGAGATTGACTTCAAAACAACAGCCAGTGAAAACCCTGTGGATCACAAAAGCTCTGATCCCTTACCAATCTTGGGGATAGTACAGGCCTGGGTAGCTATTAATTCAGTTGTGCATGGGGTTTCCATGAGTGAGGGGCTGACTTCATAACAGCTAACTATAAGCCAAATATTAATTTTTTTTACTAGATTTTATTTTTTATGTTTAAATAGGAAAAAAAGTAGATTCAGTATTGGTGGTCAACAATTCTAAAGATAATACTATCTGCAGCATCTGTATTGCAGCTCCATCCAAGGAGATGGAGATCAGCTTTCCAAATACAGGCTTAGATTCTATAAGGTCTTCCATAATCTAAGATCCAATTACATTTATTATACTGCACACATTAAGACAAATAAGTGAATGTGGAATAGATATTTAGAAAAAAATTTTAAATGAAACAAAAATTATTCTACTTAATCTTCATTTAAAGAGAAGATTTAACAGGCCCTGCAATTCTACTGCTATTCCAACTTTTCTGTACTGAGCAAATGTAATTCCAGCAGTCTGGAACTTCTACTTGTACCAAACTAATTCCAGAGGCCTATGTGGTCCCATTTAATTATGGGAATAAACTGAGAAATACAGATAATAAGATTAAGTGAAACATATAATTATGGAATAAATAGTCTATTTCAACAAAGACATAAGAGATTGGAGATTCTTTGTATGAAGGAATCAAGGGAAGAGGAATTGCACCTGTCAAGTATGTTGTGAATTCTTACCCCTACACAGCTAGGGAGGTATTGTTATCACCATCATACAGATGACTACACTTGAAATATCAAGCAGGTATTAGCTATGTTATGCATCAAAATCTGTGCAACTTCCTTGATACTGTGTGGTAAACAATGGAGACAAAGGCTCCCTGTGCTCTGTTGGAACAAAACTTCCCTGCCTATTTTTTCTAGTTGATTGCCACAGCTTTGGTTATTTGGTTCATCCAGATGTCAACCTTAGAAGTAAATAGAGCAAAAGCTTCATTCTGTCCCAAAAGATCAAAAGAACACAAGTTCTTTCTTTTCTGTGCTCATCTGAAAAATATCTGGTACCATGGAAAGAACACCAGCTTTGGATTCATATGCAGCTGGAATTAGATGATAGCTCTTTCACTGGACTAACTATACAAACTTATCTACAAAGTAAAGTTAAGAGTAGCCCCCTCAGAGAGTTAGAAAGCATAGCAGAAATTATGTAAGCAGCCTAGCAAAAAATAATAATAAATACTCAATAATCTCATGAAAGCTGTAGAGAGGAGTATGAGCATGTGCAAAGAAGGAGAAAGACTAGAACTGAATTTTCTCCCCTGAAAGTTAATAAGGTACAACTTAAAACTTGTTTGAGAAGCAGAAGACTGACAGAGGTAATCAGTTAAGTTTAGTTTTCGTTTGGTGGGAACTCAAATCAAACAAAATACATTGACTCCAGTAAGAGGAATTGTCAAGCTGTCCTGATTTTATCTCACACAGGGTAACCAACCAACTAAAGCAATCACATCACAGCAAATAAATAGTCATCAAAAACTTTAGGGGAAGTAAGATTAATGTGCATATTTAACTAGACAGGAATAGGAGTCCCAATCAATCTACCTTCTCGTTCTAACACTAGAACAAAGAACGATCACAAAAATTATGAGTAGTGCCTCCCCCTGGCAAATGTAAAATACAATTATAGTCCACAACAGAGTTTAACAAATGCAATGAAATAAAAGGTAATACCTCTTTCTTCATTTCTTCATGGAGGGAGTTAACCATATTGCCTCTAAAAAAAAAAAGAATGTTAAGAAACTTAATTGAGGAGATTTTGGAGAATCTGAGGATAATTGTTAAATTGTCTCTAAGGGCCCCCCAACTCTGATTTTAGAATAATTTTGAGTGAACCCCAAATTGTGTAGAAAAATGTAAAGAGTGTTCATTTTCTGCAGAACACAAGAATAGGAACAGTCTATCTCTCAATTTCTGGTAAATAAACGATACTCCACTTACCTAAAGGTTACACTTCTCAGAAACTCTACTATCTGTAAAACAGCCATGAACCTGCAGACAAATGAAAAAAGTCTTCTGATGAATGACAAAAATGAGTTCCAAATCCTAAGAATCATATTATTTCATAGAGAAACAAATCCTCCCTTTATGGCATTGAAACTGGCCTCATTGATTCCACTGTGTATTTCACAAATCTTATTTCAGTAATCACAAAAAAGATTTTTGCTAGACGAAACACAAAGGGGGATGAATGTCATGGCCATTGAAATGACAGTGGCCATGTATCTCACAGAAATAATGGCCAGGTTAGAGAACAGATAAAGCCATAAACACATGGCAGTTCTTTTGACCACTTTCAGTTCTTTGAGAAGTATGTGAGTCAGAAGTAACATCATAACAATGCATCTAGCCCCAGAATATCACCTGGATTGGAGTGAAAAGAAAGTCAATGGCAGGATGAAAATTTTGCTGCCTCCCTAGAACAAATAAATGTATCGATGAATGAATAAATTAATGAATTAGAGTGTTTTTGTTGTTAGGTGTCATTGAGATGGCTCTGACTTATAACAACCCTATGCACAACAAAACTAAACACTGCCCAGTCCTGTTCCATACTCACAGTCTCTGATATGCTTGAGCTCACTTCACAGCCACTATGCCCATTCATCTCATTGAGGGTCTTCTCCTTTTATGCTGACCCTTTACTTCACCAAGAATGATACCCTTCTCCAAGGAATAGTCCGTTCTGACAATGTAACCAAAGTAGTCTGGCCATTTTCGCTCCTAAGGAGCATTCCAGATGCACTTCTTCCAGGATAGATTCGTTGGTTTTTCTGGCAATCCATGATATTTTCAGTATTCTTTGCTAACACCACAGTCCAAAGGCATCGACTCTTCTTCAATCTTCCTTATTCATTGTCCAGCTTTCACATACATAACTGGTGACTGAAAATGCCATGGCTTGAGTTAGGAGCACCTTTTCTTCAAAGTGGCATCTTTGCTTCTTAATGCTTTAAAGAGGTATTTTGCAGCAAACTTGCCCAGTGCAATACGATTGCTGCTTCCATGGGTGTTGATTGTAGATAAAAAAAAAAAAAAAATGAAATTCTTGATAACTTCAATCTTTTCTCCATTTATCATTACTCCAGCTGTGAGGATTTTATTTTCTTTATTTTAGGGACTCCATAGTGAAGGCTGTAGTCCTTGTTCTTTATCAGACAATGTTTCAAGTCTCCACTTTCAGCAACAAAGGCTGTGTATTCTGCATA
>NW_006921712.1:431633-440431 GCF_000298275.1 Orycteropus afer afer
AGTGAAATCCCTGACAAATTGAATCTTTTCTTCATTTATAGTGATGCTGCTTATTGACCCAGTTGTGAGAATTTTCATTTTCTTTATGTTGAGGAATAATCTATATCGAAGACTGTATTCTTTGATCTTCATCAGTAAGTCATCTTCAGCAAGCAAGGTTGTGTCATCTGCATATTGCAAGTTGTTAATTGGTCTCTTCCAATCCTGATGCAGCATTCTTCTTCTTATATTCATTTCTTAGATTATTTGCTCAGCATACAGATTGAATAAGATTGAAAGGTTACAAACCCTGATGCACACCTTCCTGATATTAAACCATGCAGTATCTCATTGTTCTGTTTGACCAACTCTCTTTTTGGACTATTTATATGTTCCTCATGAGCACAGTTAAGTATTCTGGAATTCCCATTCTTCTTAATGTTATCCATAACTTGCTACGATCCACACAGTCAAATGCCTTCACATATTCAATAACAAACTGGTAAACATCTTTCTGGTATTCTTTGCTTTCAGCCAAGATCCATCTGACACTGGCAATGACATCCCTCATTCCACATCCTGTTCTGAATCCAGCTTGGATTTCTAGAAGTTCCCTGTCAATATACTGCTGCAACCATTTTTGAATTTTCTTCAGCAAAATTTTACTTGTGTGTGATACTAATGATATTATTCAATAACTGCCACATTCTGTTGGATCGCCTCTGGAATGGGCACTAATATTGATCTCTTCAGTAAGTTGGCCAGATAGTTGTCTTCCAAAATACTTGGCACAAATGAATTAGTGCCTCCAGAGCTGCATCCATTTGTTGAAACATCTCAATGGGTATTCTGTCAATTCCCAAAGCCTTGTTTTTCACCAATTCCTTTAGTGCAGCTTGGACTTCTTTCTTCAATACCATTCGTTCTTGATCACATGCCACCTCCTGAAATAGTTGAACATCGACCAATTTATATATATATATATATATATATATAGTGACTGTGTTTATTCTTTCCACCTTCTTTTGAGGCTTCCTGCATCATTCAATATTTTGCCCATAGAATGCTTCAATGAATGAATAAATGAATGAATGACAATAACTCTTCAGAATTTTTCCCTTGGAACAGTTTATGAAAATAAACAACATACATACGAGTTTAGAATTCTGCAAGTACTTTATTATATGTATTCAACTTATCCTCAGATAAAAAGAAATAAATTTGCCTTAGTAGATTGTGGGAGCTTGAGCATAATTCATATATTGCAAAAGAAAAAGAAATTTCTTTATAAAATGTTTATTCTGCTAATCCTTCACTTCTTTATTCCAGGTACCTGCAAAATTGCAGACTGCTGACAATAAAACAACAGGATTGCTAACTGGATCTATCTATTGCTATCTTTCATGCTTCAGCCAGAAAAGTATACAAAATGCACCTTTGTATAAAGGACTTGAAGAAATATTGGTTTTGAAGATACTACATTAATTTAGGATAAGATTTGATCTCCCCCTATAGAAAGTATTCTAATTTTAAATGCACAACAAGCAAAGTTCTTTTTTCCTATCATTCATCTCTCCTAGTAAATCCTAGACAATCTGTTTGAGGAGCCATATGTAAAACCATTATTTGGTTCTGATCAGTCTCACAGTTCTTTTCCACAAACAAATAAAAAATGTACTTCATATTAGCCAGAATCAGGAGGATGGGGTAATCGACTTCCATAGTGGTACTGCCTCGGAAACCCTAGGAGGGGTCGTTATGGGTTGGGTCCGACTTGACGGCGCATAACAACAACAACAACAACTAGCCAGGAACTAGGATTAGAGTAAAAATGTGATTCATGACATGATGCAAGCATGTACAAGAAGCAGAAATAATATATAGAGAAGTGATTCCTGGGCAGTGCTTGTTTTTGTTACAGTGACTGTGTTTATTCTTTCCACCTTCTTTTGAGGCTTCCTGCATCATTTAATATTTTGCCCATAGAATGCTTCAATGAATGAATAAATGAATGAATGACAATAATTCTTCAGAATTACTGGGAAGACTTTTGAATGCTGGAGAGGATGAATTCACCAGGTTTGCAGAAGTATTTTGGGACCTAAACTTGACAAGGCCTAACTTCTCTTAAAAATAAAATAAGAATATTTAAATAGTGCGTCCTCAGATATTTATTCATTTATGAGCCTTCCCTGCTCCCAGAATTGCCGTTTAATTACCTGAACTTAACATTGGAATCACTTAAACTAGGGATTATTTAAACTAGCTGTCTCTGACTGGTCATCAACAGAGTGACCTTAAGAAGCCTCCCACCATTAGGCACTGACACCTCAGTGTTTCTAACTCTGACATGAGATTCTTTAGCCAGGCAGGAATTGAGGAGAAATAGTCCAGAGGATATGAACCAATATATGAATTGACCAAAGAGTTAACAATATGTAGATCATTAATTATAAAATGTCTGATTCATTGGTAACTTTTGCTGATTGCCAGTGCCTTTTGCCTAAGGGATGGCCTGTCAAAGGTATCTAGAGGTAAATCTTGATCTTAGTTCTTTATTGGGTTCCTCACTTTCTGCCTTGGTTAGTATGTCCTCTTCTGGTGAAGTATTGTCTCTATAAGAATGTTATGTGCAGGGCCACCTTAACTTCCTACATATTCCTACAATATACAACCCTTTCTTCCATATCTGCTGTTGCTGCTATTTAGTTGCTATTGTTCTCACTGTTCCTTGATGCTGTATCTCTGTATGTAAGGCTTTGCACATGGCACCTCATCATTAAATGGGTAAAACCTTCTCTCTGTCTGGTCAGGACACCTGTCTTTCATCCTTTATGTGTTTGTCTTCTAATTGAGTCCACTCTAAATGAGCTGAAACTTAATTTCCCTGTGTTTTATTACAACTGGGCTCAGTGACACACACCCCTCCTTCCTAAGCACTCTCATGTCGGCAGCATGACTTGTCGTAGGATCACATCCTGTTGGTGTTATCACGCTTGGCATGATATCAATTTTGTTAGATATGTCCTCATTCTTGTTAATGGTCTTGGCTGATCTGAGCCTCTGTAACAGATGCCTCCTTTAGATCACTAGTTGCTAGAAGATTAATGTGTCACTCCTTTGGGGTAAAATTTTTGTAGTATAACTGCAAGCTACTGGAACTGTACCTTAGCCTAAAAAATATCATAGTACAACACTTTAAGGAGTTTTCTCTATAAGAATAAGAGGGGTGTTTTAGAGTGAATGAATCTCCTCCCAGAAGAAAAGTACAGAATGGTAAAATGTACAAATAAGCTGAGCAGAGCCTGGGGACTGTGAAGCCACTGAGAAGTTAGAGTCATATTTCCCCAGTACAAATAAATAAATAAATAAATCTTGATTGTTCTTTATTGCTTATTTAAATTTAAAAAAAAAAAAAAAAAAAACTCCAAATGCTATAGTCTGGCAACCAAGCCATTCAAGGCCTGGTCTCCACCCACTTTTCTGTCTCACTTCACATTTCTCCACTGCCCATGCACCAATCATACAAGTATACACAAAAAAACTTTTGTTGTTGTTGTGTGCTGTCGAGTCGGACTCGACTCATAGCGACCCCTCCTTGGATTTGTGAGGAAGTATCACTACGGAAGTAGATTGCCCCATTTTACAGACTCTAAATACATGACATTATTTGATCTCACTGTTTTCTGTATGTACTTCTCTTTCAAACTGTAATGCCCTTTATCCTCTGCCCAAATATGAAATTCTTCCTCATCTTTCAAAAGTCAGTTTAACCTCTACCCTTCAGCCTTCCTTTAAGTGATATCTCTGGACCGGCCACATTCTCTATCTTCCTCAAGAACTTGCTAGGTTCTGTGATAAGTTATTGGCTTACTTTTACTTCTCCACTAAAGCAGGACTACTCAAGGTGTGATCCTCAGACCAGCAGCATTGGTATCACCTACACACTTGTTAGAAATGTGAGATCTCAGGCTTTCATCCTAGATATACTGGATCAGAATTTATTTTTATGAGATCCATGAGGATTTTTCTTACATATTGAGGTTTGTGTTTTGGTTACTTCATGCTGCTCAAACAGAAAATACCACAAATGGGTGACTTGAACAAACAGGAGTTTATTCTCTTACAGTTTTGGAGGCTAGAAGTCTGAGTTCAAAATACCAGGCTCTAGGGGCTGTGTGAAAGCCCCTTGACCTTGGACTTCAGCTCTGCCTCTTGCTCCCAATCCACTGAAGCTGCCAGTATTATTCACTCAGGCAGCTGCTGGCTGCTGAGGCTGACAAACCCAAGGTCAACAAGTAAAAAGACACAGTGCCAATATTACCAAACCACATAGCAGGCCATTGATTCAAGTCCATTTAGAGTCCCAAGATAGGCAGACAATATGGCAGCATGCTGAACAACAACTCAGCTATACGCAAGATTCAAGGGTGTCAAAAGCTGCAGAGACTTTTCTCAATGCTTCTCCTTATATACTGGGAGCAGACCACATCCTTAAGTAAGTTACTCAGCTGCTCCAGTAGATTCCACCAGGGAGTTGATTATCAATCTCATCATGGGGAATAACTACATCAAGCTACCCAGCCACACAAAACCAGCCCCAGCCAAGATGACACATAACCTTAATTACTACAGTTTGAAAATTACTGATCTAGGCTAATGGTTCTCAAAATTACCTGCAGTAATAGCCTGAATAACCAAAACTCACTGCCATCTAGTTAATGCTAACTCATCATGACCCTATCAGACAGAGTAGAACTGCCTCTAAGGGTTTCCAACATTGAAATCTTTATGGATATAGACTGCCTTGTATTTTTCTCTTAAGAGTGGCTGGTGAGTTTGGACCTTTGGTTAGCAGCTAAATGGTTTAACCACTGTGCCACTAGAGCTCCCTAGAGGTGTCCCTAAAAACATTAAATGCTAATACCTGGACACTGTAAATTATTTCCTTATTTGGAGGAAGGAACTTTGCATATATGCTTAAATTAAGAATCTTGAGATAGAGGAATAATTCTATATTATCCATGACAATGCTGTATTAATGTAATCATAATATTTCTGATAAGAGAAAGGCAGGGGAAAAGTTAGGCACAACACGGAGGAAAAGGCCATCTAAAGACTGAGGCATAGATAGAGAGATGTGACTTCAAGCTAAGGTATGCCAAGGAAAGTCAATAGCCACCAAAACTACAAGAGGCAAGGAATAAATTCTTCCCCAGAGCCTCTGGAGGAAGCAGACTTGTCAACACCTTGTTTTCAGCCTTCTATCCTCCAGAACCATGGAGGATAAATTTCTGATGTGTTAAGCCAACAAGGTTGTAGTAATTTCTTACAGCAGCACTGGGAAACTAATACAGCTACAAATTACAATCACCTGAGAAATGTAAGAAATACAGATGCTCACTTGAGGTAACTGAATCAGAATTTCTTGGGTGGAATGCAGGCATTTGTATTTTTAAGAATTCCCTCTGGGATTGCATTATGATACTATCCCTGCCTCTAGAGCATAATTTTGTCACATTCAATTTTATGTCCTCTGAGACCACCACAATGCCCAAGTGTTACATATGTTAATCACTAGTTTTCCACTATGCCTGAATTAATAAGTAAGATCTTTTGGGTTAAGACATTGTGACTCTAAGAAGGATCAGGTAAAATGTGAATAAATACTTCTTGGTTAGAGATTACTAATCAGCCATTCAAACCTGAGCAAGAAAAAATTGTTTGGTCTTGCTCAAACCACTTAAGCCATGTTAGCCTCAGTTTCTCATTTGCAAAATGGGACCAATACTAAGAGTGCACAGCTTTATAGAACTATTGGTCAATCACAATATATGCCAAGACCTCTTTCAACTAAAGGATGGTAGAAAATATTTGAGAAGTTTCTAGAGAAAATCTTTTTTGGTTTTGTTTTTGACTTGTCTTGTGTCTTTCAATCCTGCAAAGTCTGGTTCCAGGAGTGAATACATCAGAAATCAGCAACACTGCCTTTAGATAGCTGGCATATTTTTTGCAACTATGTTTCAAGTTCCTATCTTATGAGCAAGGGGGAATTTCTTTTTCATGTGTAGTATAATACTGATGAGAAGATCTCTCTCTCTGGGGTGCATGGCCATGGTTACTCTGGAAAATGATGCTTAGCAATGACCCAAGGGACCTGCATGTGGACACACAGTGATCAATTCATCCTTTGTACCTTCTGCTAGAGAATAGAATTATGAGCTGCCCTGGAAGGGGAACTGTGCTTCCATTTTTCAAAAATTGTTATAAAAATATAGGTAATGGAACATTTGCCAATTCAACATTTTTCACTCATACAATTTAATGAAACCAATTGTGCAACCATCAACAACACCGAGTGCCATATTTTCGGTCCCCATAAAAAGAAACTCAGTGCTAGCTAAACCAAGATTCCCTTCTTCCCCTTCGCTTCTGTACATAGTAACAGGAGAATACAAATAGGAGGGCCTGGGCATTTTCTATCTTGTTTTTTTAATAAACTAGCTCTGTGTCAATATTTACACTTTCTCAGCCCAGAGATGCAGAAGCTTCAAAGGTTAATTACCAACAAGACAGAGATTTGAAAGCAAAAAAATAAAAGTATTTCCCCTTGAACATGACAGTGAAGTGTTAACAGACTATTTAAAAGGATATGAAGCTCAGATATTTATTTTTAACCATAAATATTTTAAGTTGTAAAGGTAATCAGAACCATATTCTCAGCTGAAAAAAAGAGAAAAAAAAAATGTCTATAACCCTGTAACACAACATAATTACTGTTATCATTCCAGTATGTTTCATTGCAGAGTTTTCACCTACACATTTTTGATCATTGTAAACATCTTAATATTAAAAGTGTAAAGATTTGTTGTTGCTATAAGTATGTTGAGTGGAGGTAATACCATGATATTTATCCCCCACTGAGAGAAGTTTTCAGTAGTTCAGGTTTTCAGGCTTAGCTAGAACAGGGCAACAAAAGAAAAACGATACTCTGCCAACTAGAGCTGAAAGTGCCCAGACCCTCCTATTCGTACTCCCCCTGTTGCTGATGCTGAACAAGTTTCAGCAGAGCTTCCAGACTAAAACAGACTAGGAAGAAAAGCCTGGCAATTGACATCCAAAAATTCAGACAGTGAAAATCCTGTGGATCATAATCTCATTGTGCTTGGTGTCACCCTGAATCAGAGGCCAACTTGATGGCAATGAACAACAACAAAATAAAACAACAACCCTACCATTACCACCAAAGCAATGCTCATATACAAATGTACACACCGACACATGCACAACCACACATACACACGTACATCTACCTGCCTGTCCGCAAGTATCTTTACCTTATGATACATAGTTTTCATCTGAGTCTTCAAACACAAGGGTCTTATTCTTTATGTCAAACACAAGGGAGAAATGCTTTGCTAAGATTACAGGACAGCCCCTAGAAAAGGCCCTAGGCTTTTTGGCAAACCATTTGAAATAGAGTATCTGGCTGAAAAATGGAAATTAGCCCTGAGAGAAGACCCCAGGCTTCCCTGGGGCTGCTTGTCCTATTTCTGATTTTAGCTGAGGCACATTTGACTACATCTTCTCCACCAGGCTTTTAGAGGAAGTTATCCACTTACCTCTATAACGTGAATGCGGCCCCTCAGAGATCAAAGATGATTTGCACGAGAAATGTGGGTAAACAAGATTACTAGCAACTCTTATTTTGAAATTATTTCACCCTTTTGCAGAGCAAGGTTACATCCTGCAGTGATTTTCTTCCCAAAATACAATTTTAAGAATATTTCTATTGACAACATTTAGTGGAAAACCAGTGCTGGCAATGGAGAGAGAATCCAGTTTTGCAGGTGTCAATTGCTAGGTGCAAGAGTATGGTGAAGGTTACATATTTTAAAACTTGAGATGTTGAAAGATGTTACATTTCCCCAGCATGACATTCTTTATTTATATATTTTAAATTCTGTTTTCGTTTTATGTCTTTGTTTCTTCTTTTACCTCCTAGGTTTAAGGGGGTAGAGAGATCTTTCAAAATAGCTTTTGAGATCAAAGTAAATAAATTAATAAATTCCATATCATGTGGACATACAGACTTACATATTATGAAGGAGGTACTTTGAGTCCTTGAGGTGTTTACAGACCCTTCTTTTCTTACCAAAAAGAAACCAAACTCACTGCCATTCAGTCGGATCCCACTAATAGCCACCCTTCCTTGGGTTTCCAAGATGGTATCACTACGGAAGTAGATTGCCTAATCTTCCTTCTGAGGACTGGCTGGTGGGTTTGAACCGCCAGCGTTCTGGTTAGCAGTAAAATGCCTTAGGCACTATGCTACCAGAGCTCCTTCCCTTTCTACAGTTTTACTTAAATGAGAAAAAGACGATCAGAAATATTAGTTCACTTTGTTGATAATAAACTGCTTGGTAGAATCAGTACTAAAGTATCATTCCTAGATCTGTATTTGATGTTGTTGTTGTTAGGTGCAGTTGAGTCATTTTCGACTCATAGCCACCCCATGCACAGCAGAACGAAACTCGGTCCTATCCCATGCCAGCTCCATGATCCCTGCTATACTTGAGCTCATTGTCGCAGCCACCATGCCAATCCATCTCGTTGAAGGCCTTCCCCTCTTTCCTCAACCTCCACCTTACCAAGCATGATATCCTTCTCCAGGGAACGGTCCTTTCTGACAACATAACCAAAGTAGTGAGCATTTAAGCTGCATGTCCTCCAGGACAGATCTGTTAGTTCTTTTAGCAGTCCATGGTACTTTCAGCATTCTTCGCCAGCACCACAACTCACAAGCATCAACTCTTCTT
>NW_006921712.1:440777-441309 GCF_000298275.1 Orycteropus afer afer
AGTTGTGAGGATTTTTGTTTTCTTTATATTGAGACATAATTCATACTGCAGACTGTATTCTTCAATCTTCATCAGTAAGTGCCTCAAGACATCCTCACTTTCAGCAAGCAAAGTTTTATCGTCAGCACATCTCAGGTTGTTAATGATTCTTCTTCCAATCTTGATGCCACGTTTTTCTTCATATACTCCAGCTTCTTGGATTATTTGTTCAGCATATAGATTGAATAAGTATGGGAAAAGGATACAACCCTGACACACTCCCTTCTTGATTTTAAACCATGCACTGCCCCCTCATTCCATTAGAGTCACAGCCTCCTGGTCAACGTACAGGTTCATCATGAATACAATCAAGTATTCAGGAATTCCCATTCTTCTTAATGTTATCCATAATTTGTCATGGTCTACACAATTAAATGCCTTTGCATAGTCAAAAAACACAAGTAAACATTTTTCTGGTATTTGCCTTGAGCCAAGATCCATTGACAACAACTATGATATCCCTTGTTCCACATCCTCTTCTGAATCCAGCTTG
>NW_006921712.1:442804-450663 GCF_000298275.1 Orycteropus afer afer
CAAACTGTCATTCCTGGCATAGTAGATCATATGGTTGTCTGATTCAAAATGGCCAAAACCAGTCCATTTCAGCTCACTAATGCCTAGGATATCAATTTTTATGCCTTCCATTTCATTTTTGACAACTTCCCAATTTTCTTAGGTTCATACTTTGTACATTCCATGTTCTGATGATTAATGGATGTTTGCAGCTGTTTCTCCTCAATTTGAGTGGAGCCACATCAACAATTGAAGCTTTTGAAAGCTTTACCTTATCCATATGAGTAAGGCTGGTTTTACTCTGATGATGCAGATATTTTGAGTCCTATTTTGAGATCCTTCTAACCCAAGTGACTCATCCTCCTCCTCTGTATTAGACATTTTTTCTGACTATTCATACATAAAGTTGTGCAGTTATGTATCAGACAGTGTTTCTTTGCTATTCATGAGGTTTTCCCTGGCCAATTCTTTAAGAAGTGGATGGCCTCTTCCTTCTTCCTACTCTGTCTCTGTCTGCAAGCCGGGCTCATACCTGTGCACCAAGTGCACCCTGCTGGGCTTGAAACATCAGTGGCACAGCCTCAAGACTCACAGCAACACATCACCACAGCAGGACAAACCAAAGGACAAGTTTGTCTCCCTTAGCTGTTGGAAACCTCTCCAACCACCCATACCTGGATCCATGCATCTGACTCCTTGCTCTGTCCCAGTCTCCCTGGGCTTTTACCCTTCTTTCTCCTGCTTTACCTGCCTTGCCACTTTGGGGCATGGCCTGGGTTCCCTCTCCTCACCTGGATCCCTGTGGCTGACTCCTCACTCTGTATTTGATAGTGAAAGTGAATAGATGGTTGTCTTAAGTGATGGAAATCATCTGCGGTTCCTTGTATATAGGAACGTTTATGAGGCTGCATGTACGTACTCATTGTAATGATACTTGGTTGCATCTAATTCAGGATGGATTGTAGCAAAAGCATTTCAATGTATTTAATAAGGTCCCTTGTAATGATCATGCTTCCTGTACCTGTTGAAGAGAGAGCTCTCTGATGAAGGGGGGAATCTGGACTTGGAATCCAAAGCCTTGGAAGTTCAACTTTATCATTTGCTGTCTATGTGAACTTCAGTAAGTCATTCAAATTCCTCAAACCTCAGACTTGTCATCTGTAAAATTGAACAGTAGTAAATGGTTAGGATGCCATTGTAAGGATTAAATGTGAAAGTGAATTAGAAAATGCATAAAAAACACAAAACCAAATCCATTGTCGTCAAGTTGATTCTGGCTCAGCGACTCTACAGGACAGAATAGAATTACTCAATAGGATTTTCAAGGCTGTAAATCTTTACTGAACCAGATTGCCACATCTTTCTTCCTAGAAGTAGCTGGTAGGTATCAACCACCACCCTTTCAGTTAGCAACCAAGTGTTTTAACCACTGTGCCATCAGGTTCCTTAGAAAGTTCATGTTAAACCATAAATCATTGTACAAATATGACATTCATATTAGTATCATATTTCTAAAGAAATGAAGAGGTGGTGCTTTTAGAAAGAACTCCCATCATAATTGTTCAAATACAATTTGATGGGCCACAGCGCCCAGAGAGCTGTTTGAACAATGTATTAACATGTACAATGACCCTCATAAGAGACAACAACATGTTTGCAACATATAAGGAAATAAGCAAATATCAGATTACCAAACTTCAATCTAATGTCTCTACCTTGGATGTTGATGTTGTTGTCGGATCCACAATCAACACTCATGGAAGCAGCAGTCAAGAAATCAAGCAACGTATTCTATTGGGCAAATCTGCTGCAAAAGACCTCTTTAAAGTGTTATTGATCAAAGATGTCACTTTGAAGATTAAAGTGCACCTGACTCAAGCCATGGCATTTTTTATTGCCTCATATGCATGCAAAAGCTGACAATAAATAAGCAAGACCAGAGAAGAACTAATGTGTTTGAATGACAGTGTTGCTGAAGAATATTGAATATAATTTGGAATTAAAGGAGCTCTGATGGTATAGTGGGTAAGGTATTTGGCTGCTAACCAGAAGGTCAGTGGTTCAAACCCACCAGCTGCTCATCAGGAAGATGGGTTAATCTACTTCTGTAGATTTACATCACTGGAAAGGGGGTTGCTATGAGTTGGAATTGACTGGATGGCAGTGGGTTTGGTTTGGTAATGGTATGGAATGAAAAAGTCTATCTTGGAAGAAGTATAGCCACAATAACTCTTGGAAGGAAAGATGGTGAGACTTCATCCCATGTACTTTGATAACGTTATAAGGAGGGACCAGTCCCTGGAGAAGAATATCATGCCTGGTGAAGTAGAAGATCAGGGAAAAAAAGGAAGACCCTCAACAGAATAGATTGACACAGTGGCTACAACAATATGATCAAACAGCAACAAGTTTGAGTATGGTGCAAGGATGTGCAAGGTTTGATTCTGATGTATATAGATTTGATTTCTTGATTTATGCTTCCATGGTGATTGATTGTGGGTAAAAGCAAAATGAAATAATTGTCAACTTTAGTCTTTTCTGCATTTATCATGATATTGTTTATTGGCCAAGTTGTAAGGATATTTGTTTACTTTATGTAAAGCCATAATTAAGATTGAAGGCCATAGTCTTTGATCTTCATCATTAAGTATTTAGTCTTCACTTTCAGCAAGTAGGGTTGTGTCATCTGCATATTGCAGGTTTTTAATGAGGCTTCCTCCAATCCTGATGCTGTGTTCTTTATATAGTCCAGCTTCTCAAATTATTTGCTCAGTTTACACATTGAATAAATGTGGTGAAAGTATACAACTCTGATGCACACCTTTCCTGATTTTCAACCATGCAGTATTCCCTTGTAATGACAGCCTCTTGATCTACGTACAGGTCCCTTATGAGCACAATTAAGTATTTTGGAATTCTCATTCTTTGCAATGTTATCCATAATTTGTTATGATCCATACAGTCAAATGTCTTTTCATAGTCAATAAAATACAAGCTTATTCTCTGGAATTCTCTGCTTTTAGCCAAAGTCTATCTGACACTAGCAATGATATCCCTCCTTTCTTGTCTTCTTCTGAATCTGACTTGAATTTCTGGCAGTTCTCTGTCAATGTACTGCTGCAACTCTTTTTAAATTATTTTCAGCAAAATTTTACTTGCATGTGATATTGATGATATTTTTCAATACTTTCCACATTCTTTTGGGTCACCTTTCTTTGGAATGGGCACAACTAAAGATCTCTTCTGGTTGATTGTCCAGGTAGCTGCGTTTGAAATTTCTTGGCATACACAAATAAGCATTTCCAGTGTTGCTTCCATTTGCTGAAACATCTCAATTGATATTCTATCCAATTCTTGGAGCCTTGTTTTTTGGCCAATTTATATCAGTGCACATTGGACTTCTTCCTTTGATACTATCAGTTCTTGATCTTAGGATATCTCCTGAAATGGTTGAACATTGACTACTTCTTTTTGGTACTGTGACTGGGTGTAATTTTCCATCTTTTTTTCTTCCTTTCTTTCTTTTAATGCTTCCTATGTTTTTAAATAGGAGCTCTAGTAGTGTAGTGCCTAAGGCACTTGACTGCTAACTAGAAGGCTAGCAGTTCAAACCCACCAGCCACTTTTCAGAAGGAAGGTTGGGCAACATACTTCTGTAGTGATATCGCCTCAGAAACCCAAGGAGGGGTCACTATGAGTCAGGTCCAACTACACAGCGCATAACAACAACAACAATATGTTTTTCAATATTTTTCCCATAGAATCTTTCAACATTTCAACTCAACACTTGAATTTTTTCTTCAGTTCTTTTGGCTTGAGAAATGCCTAGCATGTTTTTCCCTTTTGTTTTTCTAACTCCAGGTCTTTATACATTTCATTGTAATACTTTACCTTCTCAAGCTACTTTTTGAGATCTTTTGTTTGGCTCTTTTATTTTATCATTTCTTTCGTTTGCTTTACCAACTCTATGTTCAAGAGTAAGTTTCAGATTCTCTTATGACATCCATTTTTGTGTTTACTTTCTATTCCTTTTTAATGACCTTTTGGTTTCTTCATGTATTATGTCTTAGATGTCATCTCATGACTCGTCTGTTCTTTAGTCATTGATGTACAATGCACTATATCTATTCTTTAGATTGTCTCTAAATTCAAGTGGGATATACTTAAGGTGGAATTTTGGCTCTTGTGGACTTGTTTTAATTTTCATCAGCTTCTACTTGAATTTACATATGAACAATAGATGGTCTGTTTCACAGTCAGCACTGGCCTTTTTATGACTGGTAATGCTGAGCTTCTCCATTGTCTCTTTCCATAGATGTCATTGATTTGATTCCTGTGTATTCCATCTGGCAAGGCCCACATGTATAGTGCCCTTTATGTTGTTGAAAAAAGATATTTGCAATGAATAAGTGACTGATCTTGCAGAATTTTATCAGGTGATCTCCAGTGTCTTTTCTATCACCAAGACCATATCATCCAACTATTGATGCCTAGTGCCTATGGTATTTGACTGCTAACCCGAAGGCTGGTGGTTCAAACCCACCAGCCACTCCTTAGAAGGTAGTTTGGGCAGTCTACCTTTGAAGAGATATTGCCTGAGAAACCCAAGAAATGGTCTCTATGAGTCAGAACTGACTCAACAGCAGTGGGTTTTGGGATCCTTTTTTATTTCCAACTTTTATATTTCAATCACCAGTAATTATCAGTGCATCTTGATTGCATATTTGATCAATTTCAGGCTATAGAATTTGATAAAAATCTTCAATATCTTCATCTTAGACTTTAGTGGTTGGTGCATAAATTTGAATAATAATCATATTCAGTGGTCTCCTTTGTATGCATATGGATCTTATCACTGAGAGCATTGTAGTTCAGTATAGGTATTGAAATGTTCTTTTTGATAATGAATGCAATACCATTCCTCTTCAATTTGTCATTCCCAGCATAATATACCACATGATTGTCTTATATAAAATGACAATAGCAGTCCATTTTTGCTCACTAATGCCTGAGTATCAATTTTTATGCATTCCATTTCTTTTTTGGCAACTTCCAGTTTTCCTAGGTTCATACTTCATGCATTCTATGTTCCGATTATTAATGGATGTTTGCAGCTATTCACATTTTGAACCATATCACATCTGCAAATGAAAGTCCTACAAGCTTTGCTTTATACACATCATTCAGGTTGACTCTACTTTGAGGAGGCAGCTCTTTCACAGTCCTGTTTTGAGTGCCTTCCAACTTGAGTGGCTCCTCTTCCAGTACTATATCAGACTATGTTCCACTGCTATTCATAAGCTTTTCAGTAGCCATTTTCCTTTTTCTTTAGAAATAGATCTATGTCCATCTTCCTTGTCTGTCTTAGTCTGGAAGCTCTGCTGAAACCTGCCCACCATAGGTGACACTGCTCATATTTGAAATAGTAGTGGCATAGCTTCTAACATGTCTGCAACAGGCAAGTGACCACAGTACAACAAATTGACAGATGAGTAGTCATTTTGGGGAAACTGACAACCTGAGGCTAATATGTGAGGTCATAGATGGGTTAAATGTTATAGGCCAGAGAATAAACTCAATGACTCCAACTGTAAAGCTTTTCTGAGAAGTTATGCAAAGAGTATAACATAAAGACCTTTGAAAAGTATCAAGTTTTCAAGTGTTACAACACACAAGTGATGAAACTTGTTATATATATCACATAAGTTTTATCTCTTATACTCATTTACTCTACAATCTAAAAGAAGTGATCATCAGAAAATCAGATAGAAGCAGTAAAGATACTGCGAGTCCTGATTACTTGGAAATATTAATCACATATCTTTTGAGCTCCAAACATCATGTTATCTCTGCCCCCCAAAATGAGGAACAGGTAAGGATTAATCTTCCTGATGAATCCCTGGGATATATATTGATAAAAACTCTTTACTAAATTCTGTGGAAATATGGAGATTCTCTTGGAAAAACTTAAGTATCTGTTAATTTGAATAGTGAGTGTTTCAAGAATTTATGTAAATCTTTATTTTAGCTCCCAAATTGTGGAATGAAAGTGGTGTGTTATCTAGAAGGAAGAGAATGTAAAATATTGTCTCTGTTGGAATCAGAAAACAATGTTTTGGGGTGAGTTCTCTAAGCAACAAGGATTAATCCATAGAAAAGTATATGATTTTGAGTTTTTGAGTGAATTCTTCAAAAGAATAAAGATGTTAATAATGTTGGTTAGCAGTGTTTTCCTTTAACAAATCACTAATGAAAAGCATGACCATAGTAAAATGGGTTATTGAGTGGTACTTAAGGGTGAAACTAAAGAAGCAAAAATCAACATCTTATGGCAATAAAAATTTCATTGTTATTTTGTGGTCATTTTTCTTGCAGCAATTCTGTGGCCAAAATTGTTTAAGAATCACAGCTGACATGTGAATTTCCAAAGTTTCCACTCATTAATTTCTTAAAGGCTCCTTTACTTATGATCCCTTCTCTGAAATCACAACTGAAGTCCAACCATACTGCTCTTCCCCAAAAAAGGCAGAGTCATTATAATTCTGAGAAAGAAGATATTATTTTCTTTCTTTTTTATTTTCCCAAAGAAGTGCTAACAGGAAAGCCTGGGAGTGAATGAAGTACTATTAAAAAATGAAGTAACTAGAATTTGTGAGCTCTGGTAGCACAGTGTCTAAGGCATTTGACTGCTAACCAGAAGGCTGGTGGTCCAAACCCACCAGCCACTCCTGGGAAGGAAGGTTACGCAATCTACTTCCATAGTGATACTGCCTCAGAAACCCAAGGAGTGGTCGCTATGAGTCAGGTCCGACTCGATGGCACATAACAACAACAACAACAGAGTCTGTGTTGACAAATTACATTGCCATTACTGGCACGAATACACCAAGACTTAGAATTCACAACTGAGAACTTCCCTATCACCCCAGTTTTGAAAAAGTTCCATGTCTACCCATTATCTCTGACCCTAAATTGGCCCCACTCCCAGGAATTGATCAAGTAATAGTGGCTAAAAGAATTCTAACAACAGAACTAGAAAAGGAAACACAGGTTATTAGAGTTAAATATATTTTCCTGGCCTCATTTCAAACCATCTCATTTTCAGTCAGGAAATTGAGTCATGAAGAGATTAAGGGATAGCTCCATGGTCACACAGTTAAACAGTTGTATAGTAATTTTGAATTCCTAATATTTAGTTAAGTCATATGAGCACTGCATGAGTTAGCCTGAGTACCTAAGGATATAAAAGATGGAAGCTAAAGCTCTTCCACAGATGGAATCACCAAGATCTCCAATTGGAACCTCCATAACAATTGGAAATTGATGAACAGGATAACGATTGTTGTTTTTAGGTACTCATGAGACAATTCCCATTTGTAGTAACCCTATGTACAACAGAACAAAACACTGCCCAGTCCTGCATCATCCTTAAAATCTTTGCTATCTTTGAGTCTGTTGTTACAGCTACTGTGTAATCCATCTTGTTGAGGGTCTCCTTCTTTTTCACTGACCCTCTACTTTATCAAGCATCTTGTCCTTCTCCAGGGACTGTTCCATTAGGATAACATGTCCAAAGTAAGTGGGATGAAGACTCACCATCCTTGCTTCTAAGGAGATTTCTGTCTCTACATCTTCCAAGAGAGATTTCTTTCTTTTTTCTTTTTTTTTTTTTTTGGCATCCATGAAATGTTTCATATTCTTTGGCAACACCATAATTAAAAGCAATTGTTCTTTGGTTTTCCTTATCCACTGTCTATCTTTCACATGCACATGAGGCAATTGAAAATCCCATGGCTTGGGTTGTTGTTGTTGTTGTTAAGTGCCGTCGAGTCATTTCCGACTCATAGCGACCCCATGCACAGCAGAACGAAACACTGCCC
>NW_006921712.1:453309-460068 GCF_000298275.1 Orycteropus afer afer
AGATTCATACTTCGTACATTCCATGTTCCGATGATTAATGGATGTCTGTGGCTGTTTCTCTTCAATTTGAGTGGTGCCACATCAGCAAATGAATGGATTGGGTTACACACATGTTAATGCTCAAAGTGACATCTTTGCTCTTGAACATTTTAAAGAGGTTTTTTTTCTCCCAATTGCAGTAAGTCTTTTGATTTCTTGACTGCCGCTTCCATGGGTGTTGATTGAGGATACAAGTAAAATGAAATCCTTGACAGCTTCAATCTTTCCTCCATTTATCTTGATGTTGCTTATTGATCCAACTATGGAGCAATTTGTTTTCTTTATGGTGAAGTATAATCCCTACTGAAGGTTGTAGTCTTTGATTTTCATCAGTGTTTCAAGTTCTTCTTCACTTTCAGCAAGCAAGGTTGTATTATATTCATTTCACAGGTTGTTCATGAATATTCCGCCAATCCTGATGCTGTGTTCTTCTCAGATAGCCCATCTTCTTGTATTAGTTGTTCAGCATAAGATTTAACAAGTACGGTGAAAGATCCAACCCTGACACATACCTTTCCTGATTGTCAAACACAAAATATCCCCCTGTTCAAACGACTACCTCTTAATTATGTACAGCTTCCACATGAACACATTTAAGTATTCTGAAATTTCCATTCTTTGTAATGTTATCCATTATTTGTTACAATGTACATAATCAAATGCCTTTTCATAGTCTGTAAAACACAAGTAAATATCTTTCTTATGTTCTCTTATTTCAGCCAAGATCCATCTGACATTAGCAATGATACAGCTCATTTCACATCATCTTCTGAAGATTCTGGCTTGAATTTCTAATGATTCCCTGTGAAGTCTCCTTCACTTCAGAAAGCAGGGTTGTGTCATCTACATATCACAGGTTGTTAATGAGTCTTCCTCCAATCCTGATGCTGTGT
The DNA here is from genome assembly GCF_000298275.1 of Orycteropus afer afer. NCBI lineage: Eukaryota > Metazoa > Chordata > Mammalia > Tubulidentata > Orycteropodidae > Orycteropus > Orycteropus afer. The sequence goes on from NW_006921712.1 coordinate 454,242, forward strand.
TCTTCTTCATAATCCAGCTTCTTGGATTATTTGTTCAGCATGCAGATTGAATAAATACAGAGAAAGATACAACACTGACGCACACCTTTCCTGACTTAAAATCATCCAATATCCCCTTATTCTGTTCAAACAACAGCCTCTTGGTCTATGTACAGTTTCCTCACTAACACATTTAAGTGTTTTACAATTCCAATTCTTCACAATGGTATTCATAATTTTCTATGATCCACACAGTCAAGTGTATTTGTATAGTCAATAAAATAGAGGTTTATTCTTTGGTATTCTCGGTTTTCAGCCAGGATCCATCAGACATCAGCAATGATATCTTTCTTTTCATGTCCGCTTCTGAATCTGGCTTAAATTTTTGACAGTGTTCTGTCCATGTACTGTTGCAATCATTTTTTAATTATCTTCAGTAAAATTTTACTTCTGTATGATAGTAATATTATTGTTCAATAATTTTCACATTCTGTTGGATCATGTTTCTTTGGAGTGGGCACAAATATGGATCTCTTCCAGTCAATTGGCCTGATCCAGTCTTTCAAAATTCTTGCAATAGATGAGTGAACACTTTCAGCATTGCATCCATTTGTTGAAACATCTCAGTTGATATTCCATCAATTCCTGAAGACTTGTTGTTTGGTCAGTGCCTTCAGTGCATCTTGGACTTCTCCCTCAACATCATTGGTTCTTGCTCATATGCTACCTCCTGAAATAATGGAATGTCGACCAATTCTTTTTAGTGCAGTAACTGTGTGGGAGCTCTGGTAGGGTAGTTCCTAAGGTACTTGACTGCTAACCAGAAGGCTGGTGGTTCAAACCCCCCAGCCACTCTTCGGAAGGAAGATGGGGCAATCTACTTCCACAGTGATACTGCCTCAGAAACCTAAGGAGGGGTCGCTATGAGTCGGGTCTGACTTGACGGCACATAACAACAACTGTGTGTGTGTGTTCTTCACCTTCTTTTCATGCTTCTTGCATCATTCAATATTTTACCCACAGAATCCTTCTGTACTGTAGCTTAATATATGAACTTTCTCATCATTTCTTTCAGCTTGAGAAATGTTGAGCATGTTCTTTCCTTTTGGTTTTCTAAGTCCAGGTCTTTGCACAATTCATTATATTACTTTATTTTTTCTCCTTAAACTTCCCTTTGAAATTTTCTGTTCCGTTCTTTTACTTCTTCATTTCTTTCATTTGCATTAGCTAAACTATGTTCAAGACCACGGTACAGTCTCTTCTGACATCCATATCGGTCTTTTCTTTCTTTTCTGTCTTTTTAATGATCTTTTGGGTTTTTTATATATGATATCCTTGATGTCATACTACAATTCTTCTAGTCTTTGGTCTTCAGTATTCAATGTATGAAATCTATTCTTGAGATGGTCTCTAAATCCATGGTTGATAATAATGATCAAGGCAAGAAGTTGACATAAGGCAAATACAAATAATACACTTGATGTTTCCTTACCAGTACGTCAGTGTTTATGTAGATTACTTATCATTTTATAGGGATTTTCTACACAGTAGTTTCGTCTTCAAAATTACTATTTTAATATTTTCATATTTTTTCATCAAGTTAGTATACCATAATTCCTATTAGTGAGCTTCATAAGAAACCCTGCCTTGCTATAACAAGTACTAAAGTTAGGAAGGGGGTGCATGCAGACCCAGGCAAGAAAGCTGCTCTCTGTCACTGTTCTTACCTGAAGTACTAGCAGCATTTTATGAATAAACAATTCTCAGTTTTTGCTTGCCTTTTTCAATCTCCAGAGTTCTGAAATGGTTGTTTTTGACAATATTGTTGTTGTGTGTGTGTGTATGTTTGTGTGTTTGAGGAGAAAATTTGTCAACTTCTCCTCTGTGCCATAGATGGAAGTTACATTCATTTTTACAGGATATTGTCACTGGATATAAAATTTGGAGTTGTCTGGTTTTTTTTTTTGTTTGTTTGTTTGTTTTGTTTTTGTTTTGCTTTTAATACTTCAAAGATATTATTCCATTGTCTTTTGGCTACAATTATTTCTTAAATGAAGTCATCCATCATGTTTACCATTGCATCTCTGTGTGCAGCTCATAGATTTTCTCTGTATGTTTTCAAGATTTTCTTTCTATATTTGGTTTTCAACAATTTGACTATGACCTTGCTAGGGGTGATTTTCTTTGGATTGATCCTGCTTGAGGCTTGCTAAACTTCTTGAATATTTAAATTGATGTTTATAATGAATTCTGAGAAATTTCAGTCATTATTTTTTCAAGTGTATTTTCTGTTCTATTCATTTCTGTTCCTCTGGGAAACTCCAGTTACACATGTGTTAGTTATACTATTTGGTATTTTCCCACATGTCACTGAGGCTTTGTTTTTTTTTTTTTTTTCCCTCATTTTTTAAAATAATTCCTATTTTTCTGTCTTAAAATTCACTGAATCTTTTTGTTACCATATCCAAGCCCAACCAATGATTTTTTCACTTCAGACAGTGTATTTTGCAATACTGAGAATTCAATTTGATTCTTTTTTTGTGGTTTCAATTGTATCTAAATATTATTACACATATTATTAAATATGTGTAATATTTAATTTCAGAATCCTTGTCTGAAAAGTACAATACCTGAGTGTTCTGGGATTTGTTTGTTTGCTTGTTACTATGGAAATATTTTTCTGCTTGACCATGAATCAGAATATTTGGGGGGGGGGTGGTCATTGTTTCTTTGCATTTCTTATAATATTATTGTATACTGAATATTGTGGATGATAGGTTACAGAGACTAGATTCTGTTATACTCCATCGAAGAGTGTTGATTTTTGTTCTTACAGGGAATTACTGTGCCTCAAATCAAACCTCAAGCTCTATCTTTCTTATAGTAGACAGCATCTGAAATTTATCAGTTCTTTTTTCTAGCTGCCACTTTTTCTGGATCTCTTGGAATTTCCCTTTCACACATGTACTTGAGGATTAGTAAGAATTTCAGTATAAATTTTAGTACAAAAGTTTATATACAAATTTTACTGCTGTACCTCTTTGGCTCCTTTCCTCTCAGAACCTGCACCCTTTTTCCAACCACTTTCACACTTCCAAAAACTATCTTCTGACTTCTTAAGTACTTAAGATGGTGGTTCCTTACTGGAGTTAGTCATCTTACTTTACATGGATTAGGAAAGGATCTCAAGTGAAAAGCTGAATAAATGCTGATATTACCTAATGAAGTTACCTTAAGTATCACCTCCTTTTCCAATTATTTTTAGTTCTTAATATTTGGTCAAGGATTTATCATTTTTATCTGTAGAATGGTCAGTTTGATACCATCTGGTTTGGCATCACTAGAAGCAGAACCCACTAAAAGAATTTTGATGACCTGTCCTGCAATAAACCCCAAGACCTGCCACAGTTACACGTCACAGTAAGCACCTCATGGTATTTAGGCAGATTTCCTAATGTTCTGAATATCTATTGAAATAATAGTTTAACCAACTCAATATCTAAGGCATGTAGCCTCTGGCATCTTTCATCTACCTCAGTGTCATTTGGGGTGAAGGATAAACAAAGAAATTAAAATTCCTGTATGAGGCAGAAGTAGGCTGTCACCATATAAGAAGAGATATGTCTATTGGTATTAATAAAGCCATCTTTATTTACCATTAAAGGCCATCTGGATCAAATTTTAATATATTTCAGTATTACAGCAGTCCCTAGCCCCTTAGCATCTGCCTTGTTTTTGTTCCCGAATGTAAAATTCTTCCAAATTTATACTCATAATTCCACCTCAGTGTTTTGATTTTCTGCTGAATAATTTCCCCTTTTGAAGTCCATATAAATTATGTTTGCTGTTTCTGAAAACAGAGGAATGATTATTTTGTCTCTCTGTTTCAAAGTGCCTTTTTGAATCATAAATTAAGTGTCTCTTTCCTTTCAAAGGTAAACTTTATGCTCCCAGATTCTATGAAGAGCAGTTATGACTAATATACACTTAAAGAAGTGTCAAGCCTTATTGTTAATGTTTTCTGCTCTGTCTACTTCTCTCACTTTTCTTTGATGTCTTATCATACAGCCTTCCCTGGAGGAATTGGTAGCTTATTTCTCATTATAACTTTAACCAAAATTATATTTTATATAAACATTAAAAATGACACATAATTTCTGATTAAATAATTAGAGGGTAGGAACAATGTTCCTAGATAATATGTTGTCAATATATATCAAACTTTATTTGACCCATAAATCCCTCTGATAAAATTTTTTCTATAGATACACTTAGAAAGATTGCCAAGATAAATATACAATAACATTCTTTGTATTGTCATTTATAAAAGCAAAGAAGTAGAAACATTTAAAAGCCTCCCAGTAGAGAACTTGTTAAATAAATTAAGGTACTTCCATACAATAAATACCACATAGCCAGTTAAAAGAAGAAGGTTGATCTGTATGTAACAAAGTGGAAAAAGCTTCATAACATCATTTAGTGAAAGAGTAAGACTCAAAAGAGTTTTGGCATCATTTAGTGAAAATAAAATATATAGAGAGAGAGAGTTTCACATACACATGTTGACATACATATTTTTCTTTTCTGGAAAGAATCTTAATAATAATAATGAAATAGTAACCAGTTGCTGTTGAGTGATTTGGACTTGTGGTAACTTGTGTGTGTCACAAAAGAACTATGTTTAATAGGGCTTTCAATAGTTGATTATTCTGAAGTTGATCAAACAATTCCTCTGAGGCACCTCTGTGTGGATTCAAACTGCCAACCTTTTAGTTAGCACCCAAGTGCAACATTTGTTTGCACCATCCAATGGTATCTTTATAACAGTTTTTTTTTTTTTTCCTAAGGAATTAAAAGTGGAGTAAGAATTTACAATTCAAATCTTCCCAATCTAATTTCATTAACACTTAAGTGACCTGATATTTTTTTTTTCCATTTCTTTTGCATCTAATGGCATTAGATATAATCTGAGCAGCAAGATTACAGACAATTTGGTTTACTTATTTTCTTTTCTAGGGGCTCTGGTAGCATAGTTCCTAAGGCACTTGACTGCTAACCAGAAGGCTGGTGGTTCAACCCACCAGCCACTCCTCAGAAGGAAGGTTGGGAAATCTACTTCTGTAGTGATATCAGCTCGGAAACCCAAGGAGGGGTTGATACGAGTCAGGTCTGACTCAATGGCACATAACAACAACATTTTCTTCTCTAAATTTCTCTGTAATAAATTTTATTGTATTATTTGTACTTTATTTTTTAAACTAAATTAGGTAATGTGTGTATTAACCTGTCGCTGTTTTTAGGTGTCATCAAGTTGGCTCAAACAGATAGCAACCCTATATGCAACAGAACAAAACACTGCCTGGTCCTGTACCATCCTCATAATATTTGCTATGCTCAAACCGATCATTACAGACACTGTATCAATCTATCTTGTTGAGGGTTATCTCCTTTTTCATTGATGCTCTCCTTTACCAAGCATAATATCCTTCTCCAGGGACTGGTCCCTTTTGACAATATGACCAAAGTATGAAAGACAAAGTCTGGCTATTCTTGCTTCCAAGGAGCCCTCTAACTGTACTTCTTCCAGGACAGATTTGTTTATTCCTCTGGCAGTCCATGGTATTTTCACTATTCTTCCCTAACACCAAAATTCAAACAGATCAATTCCTCTTTTGTCTTCTTTATCATTGCTCAGTTCTCACATGCTTATGAGGCTACCGAAAATACCATGCTTTGGGTCAAGGAAACCTTAGTTTTCAAAGTGGTATCTTTGCTTTTTAATACTTTCCAACACTTTACAGAGGTCTTTTCAAAAAGAGGGAGCTCTGGTGGCATAATGCCTAAGGCA
>NW_006921712.1:461227-463942 GCF_000298275.1 Orycteropus afer afer
CTGTGTTTTGTGTTTTTTGTCCACTTGCTATTACTTTTTTTAATGGCTTTTTTATTGTTGTTTTGTATAACTGAGTGGGATACAGCAACAGTACCCATATGACACAACTACACCCACACTTCCTGCAGCTTCACTTACTGAGTGAGAGCCACCACTTCCTTCTCCACAAACTGGCTGACAATAAATGACCACCAAGAAGACCCTGACTCACCCTTAACTGCTCTTCACAAACAGTAAACAGAGACCTACATACAACAATGTCACAATGTCTCAGTGACAACAGACCATCACAGTCCACACAAAAAAGCAAGATAAAGTGGTAGAAACAAGGGAGCAGGATACAGACCCAGAATACATCCCTGAGGAAGAGGCAGCATTGGAACTCCCTGATAAGGAATTCAGAAGAATTATATTTAGGCATCTTCAAAGGATTGAGAGACAGATCAAGGAAAACACTGACAAAATTAAGGAAAACACAAACAAAACCCTAGAACAATTTTGGAAGAAAATACAAGGACAAAATGACAAAATAAATGAAAAAGTAGAAATGATACAAAATCTACAGAGAGAAATCCACACAATTAAAATAAATTGTCAGAAATAGATAACCCATTGAAAGGACAACGGAGTAGAATTGAATCAATGGAAGACAGAATTCATGAGATTAAAGACAAACACCTGAATACTTCTTTGAAAAGGGATCAGACAGAAAAAAAGATCAAAATAAAATGAAGAAAGACTAAGGTTCATTTGTGATACCATCAGAAGGAATAATCTACATGTCATTGGAATTCCAGAACAGGAAGAGAAAAAGAAAAGCACTGAGAAAATTATGCAAGGTTTGTTGGAAGAAAACTTCCCTGATATGATGATAGATGAGAATATATCCACTCAGGAAGTCCATAAAACCCTAAACAGGATAGACACCAAAAGAAAATCACCAAAACATATCATCATCAAACTCATCAAAACCAAAGACAAAGAGTCCTGAAAGCAGCATAGGAAAAACAAAAGTTACTTACATAGGGCAACCAATAAGAATACACTTTGATTTCTCTGATGAAGCCGTGCACCTAAGAAGGCAATGGGATGGTATATATAAAACCCTGAAAGAGAAAAATTTCCAGCCAAGAACTATTTATCCAGCAAAATTGTCCCTCAAATATGATGGCAAAATTAGGAGATATCTAGATAAGCAGAAATTAAGGGAATTTGTTAAATACCAGACCAACATTACAAGAGATACTAAAGAGAGTCCTTCGAACAGAGAACCAATAGTAGCCAAAAAAAAAAAAAGACCATTAATACACAAGATGACATAACCTCAGAAATCAACACAGCTATGGAAGTATTCAAAGTAAAATAAGCTTGCAAGATTGTAAACATGGAACCAGAGACATCAATTGGCAATTGAGAGCAACTACAAACCAAAAAAGAGGGGAAAAAAATGTAGTTACAGAACTTCTAAATAGTGAGGAAGTCAAGAGAGTTGCAAGGTAGAATGGACTATTCTAAACTCAGGGAGAAAATTATAAACCACAGGCTAACCTCAAAGAAAAATGTTAAACCTACATATCACAATAAAAAAGAGGACTAGCACAAATATTCAGTAAATGATGAAACAATGGCAACAAAGAAAATGATAACACAATTCACAAACATAACAAGCTCAGCACAGAAAATTATATAGAACAGAGAAACAAGCAACACCATGAAAAAACACATAACCAACTGACAACAAGAAATTCATACTTGTCGATAAGTACACTGAATGTCAATGGATTAAATACACCATTCAAGAGATGAGAGTTGCAGACTGAATAAGAAAATATAATCCATCAATATACTGTCTACAGGAGACACACCTTAGAGACAAAGAAAAAAATAGATGAAAATCAAAGGTTAGGAAAAGATATATCAAGGAAATGGCAACCAAAAAACAGCAGGAGTGGCAATATTAATTTCTGATCAAATTGCCTTTACACAAAAACCATCATATGACACAAGGAAGGTCATTATACATTGATTAAAGGATCAATTGAAGAAGATATAACCATAACAAATATCTATGGACCCAATGAAAGAGCCCCAAAATATATAAATCAGACTTTAAAAGAGTTGAAAAGGCAAATAGATGACTCCACGGTCATAGTGGGAGACTTTAATACACCACTTTCAGTGAAAGATAGAGCTACTGGAAAGAAACTCAACAAAGATGCAGAAGAGCTAAACAGTACAATCTACCAAGCTGACCTTATAGACATCTACTGAGCACTTCACCCAACAATAGCCAATATACATTCTTTTCCAGTGCACATGGAACATTCCCAGGATGGACCATATGTTAGGTCATAAATCAAGACTTCATCAATTTAAAAACATTGAAATATTGCAAAAGATCTTCTCATATTATAATGCTGTCAAGTCAGAAATCAACAATAGGAAGATCAACAGAAAAAAAGTAAACACATGGAAAATGAACAGCACCCTCCTCAAAAACAACTGAGTAATAGAAGAAACAAAAACTGAAATTCAAAAATTCCTTGAACTAAATGAGAATGAGAACACAACATACCAAAATCTCTGAGACACAGCAAAAGCAGTGATCAGAGGACAATTTATAGCAATAAATGCACACATCAAAAAAGAAGAAAGAGCCAAAATCAACACTTTAAACCAATATCTATAACAATTAGAAAAAGAGCAGCAAGAAAA
>NW_006921712.1:466737-475450 GCF_000298275.1 Orycteropus afer afer
TGTATTGGAAGTCCTAGCCAGGGCAAAAAGGAAAGAAAGGGAAATCAAAGGCATCCAAACTGGTAAAGAAGAAGTCAAACTATTCCTATTTGCTGATGATAGGAACCTATACCTAGAAAACCCAAGAGACTCAATAAAAAATCTATTGGAACTAATTGAGAGATTTTACATAGTGACAGGATACAAGATCAAAATTCAAAAATCAGTTGGATTCCTCAACACCAGCAAAGAGATTGCTGAAAAAAGAAATAAGGAAATCAATACCATTTACAATGTTGTTGTAATTGTTATGTGTTGTCAAGTCGGACCCAACTCACAGCAACCCTTCCTTGGATTTCTGAGGCCATATCACTATGGAAGTAGGTTGCCCAACCTTCCTTCTGAGGAGTGCCTAGTGGCCTTCTGGTTAGCAATCAAGTGTCGTAGGCACTACACTACCAGAGAGCTACCAAAAAATAAAATTATTTGGGAATAAATTTTACCAGGGACACAAAAGACCAAGAAAACTATAAAAGACTACTTCAAGAAACCATAAGAGATCTATGTTAAGTGGAAAAACATAATATGCTCATGGAAAGGAAGATTGAACATTGTGAAAATGTCAATTCTACCCAAAGAAATCTATGCATTCAATGCAATCCCAGTCCAGATCCCATCAACATTCTTTAAGCATATGGTAAACCAATCACTAACTTCATATGGAAAGGAAAGAGATCTTGGATAAGCAAAGCACTATTGAAGTAGAAGAACAAAGTAGGAGGTCTCACACTGCCAGATCTCAAAACCTACTATATAGCCACGGTAGTCAAAGCTGCCTGGTATGGTACAATGACAGATACATAGACCGATGGAATAGAATTGAGAATCCAGAAATAGATCTATTGACCTATGGTCAGCTGATCTTTGACAAAGGGCCAAAATCCATTAAATGGGGAAGAGAATATCTATTTAATAAATGGTGCTGGCAAAACTGGATATCCATTTGCAGAAAAATGAAACAAGATCTGTAACTCACACCATTACACAAAATCTAACTCCAGATAGATCAATGACTTAAAAGTGAGACCCAAAACTATAAAGTTCTCCAAGGAAAAGATAGGGGCAAATTACTTCCATAGTGATACCACCTAGGAAACCCAAGGAGGGGTCGTTATGAGTTGGATATGACTCGATGGCCGGGTGTGTAATATATGGCATAAGTAGTCTATAAAGATAACCAAAAATGCAAAAAGAGCACAAGAGAAACTAGATTAATGGGATCTTCTAAAAATTAAATTTTTATGTGCTTCCAAAAACTTCTCCAGAAGAGTCAAAAGGGAACCTACAGATTGGGAAAAAATATTCAGCAATGACATATCTGACAAAGGAATTATCTCCAGATTGTATAGAAAACTCCAACACCTCAACAACAAAAAGACAAATTATCTAATTAAATAATGGGCAGAAGACATGAATAGACACTTCATCAAGGAGGATATTCAGGCAGCCAACAAACATACGAAGAAATGCTCATGATCATTAGCCATTGTTGTTGTTGTTATTTGCCATCTAGTTGGACCCAACTCATAGTGACCCCTCCTTAGGTTTCTGAGGCAGTATCACTACGGAAGTAGATTGCCCAACCTTCCTTCCAAGGAGTGGCTGGTGGGTTTGAACCATCAGCCTTCTGGTTAGCAGTCAAGTGCCTTAGGCACTATGATACCAGAGCTCTCCATCAGCCATTAGAGAGATGCAAATCTAAACAACAATGAGTTACCATCTTGCCCCAGCACTAGTAGCAAAGTTCACTAAGACAGAAAATCAAAAATGCTGGCAAGGATGTGGAGACATTGGAACTTTCATACACTGCTTGTGGGACTGTCAAATGATACAACCACTGTGGAAAGCAGTATGGCAATTCCTGATAAAGTTGGAATTAGAAATACCATTTGACCCAGACATTCCATTACTAAGTATATGTCATAAAGAAGTGAGAGACAGCATAAGAACTGATATATGCATCCCAATGTTCATCACAGTACTATTTACAATAGCCAAAAGATGAAAACAACTGAGGTGCCCATCAAGAGAAGAATGGATAACCAAACTATGGTACATACACACAATGGAATACTATGCAACCCTGAAGAACAACATAGAACCTGCAAAACACCACATAATATGGATGAACTTGGAGAACATTATGCTGAGTGAAATAAGTCGACATCAGAAGAACAAATATTGTATTAATCCATTATTGTAAAAAGTCAAAGAAAGGTTTATATATGGAAGGAAACTTTCTTTGTTGGTTACCAAGGGTAGGAGGGGAGGGGAGGGAACACTATTAGATAGATAGAGACAAGTATTGATTTGGGTGAAGGGAAAGACAATGTACCAAAAGTGAGTGATCAACATGGTGGCATTGAGGAAGAGGAAGAAATAGGTGCGTGGGAGATAAAGACAACAAAGATGAACCCTTCTGCAGCATACGGTACTGCGTTGTCAGTGAAGGAAAACATGGATACATGGGTTGATAGATGGGTGGATAGGCTGAACTATTAGGTGTGTCTATGCAGGGGGGAGTGTGCCCAAGACCATTATTCTGGTTACCTAGTACTGCTCAGACAAGAAAATACCACAAATGGGATGGCCTTATCAAACAGGAATTTATTCTCTTAGAGTTCAGGAGGCTAGAAGTCCAAGTTCAAAGTACCTGCCTAGGGGCTGTGTGAAAGCCCCCCTGCCTTGGGCTTCAGCTCTGCCTCTTTCTCCCAACCCACTGAAACTAGAGGCATCTCTTCACTGGGGCAGCTGCTGGCTGCTGAGGTTAACGAGCCAAAAGCTGACAAATACAATGGCACAGTCCTGATGTTATCAAACACAGTAGGACATTAATTTAAATCCATTGAAAGTCCCAAGGTTGGCAGAGTATGGCAGGCTGCTGAATGAAGACTCAGCCACATGTAGGGTTCAAACATGCCATAAGCTAGAGACCATCTCCAAGGCTTCTCCTTATATATAGGAAGCAGATCACATTCCAAAGGCAACTGCTCACCTGCTTGTGGTAGATACCACCATGGAGTTGATTGCCAGTCTCATCATGGGGAATAACTACCACCAGCTGCCCAGGGACTCAACCAGGCCCAGCCAAGTTGACATACAAATTTAACTACCACAACTATTTATGGGGTTATTAGACAATGTTTCTACAAGTGTATGGGTATGTTTTGTAAGAATTCCCAGATACATAGTAGAGCTGACAAGGGACAAGCTTGTAGCCACTTCTTGGCCACAGCCAGCTATCTAGAGGGACCAAGTAGTTGGACCTGTGGGCTTGGTACCATAGTCATAGCAAACATCAAGCTCAATTGGCATAACATACTACACAAAACACTGTTCCACATCCTACTTTGGCTAGTGGTGACTGGGATGCAACCATGGGTCTCTCCTCATCCAGAGCAAAGAAGAATGAAGGAGGCCAGGGACACATGGAAGCTATTAGTCCAAGGGACTAGTAGTACACCATGCAATCCTCAGCCTATGTGACCATGAGACCAGAGGGGCTAGATGATGCATGCCTACCACTGTTAACCACTTGGAAGGGAATCGGTGCAGGAGATCCTGGATAGAGTGGGAGAACAATATAGAACAAAATGCAAAATCATAAATAAAAAAGGGGACCAGGTTTGCTGTTCTGATAGAGCCTGATGGTAACACTGAGACTATGGCCCTTAGCTGCCCTTCAGGTCTAAAATTGAACCCACTCCTGTGGCTTCCAGCCAAACAAAGACAGGCATATGAGCTGAACATTTACATTAGGTAGATTAACTCCTTGGAGAGAACAAACATGGGAGAATAGAAGGGCAGTATATGCACAAGGAGACAGCTCAGGTGGCAGGAGTGCATGGAGGGAAGGGCACAGAGAAGAGGTAACTATTGAGAGGAAGTGGGAGGGGAGTTGTTGCATTGTGGGAAATTGTAGGCAATGTCATGAGACACAGTGTACTTGAGCTGCTGTATGGAAAGTGAATTTGCTCTGTAAACTTTCCAAATCACAATTAAAAAGAATTTATCTGCACAGTATAATGCCTACTCTGCTTTCTTAACTGTTACTTTTATGGCCCTTGATTATGGATCCAAGTGAAATTAAATCCCTGACATAGTCAATCTTTTCTCCATTAATTGTTATGTTGCTTATCGGTCCACTTATAAGTATTTTTGTTTCGTTATGTTGAGGTGTAATCCATACTGAAGGCTGTAGTCTTTGATCTGATTCATCAGTAAGTGCTTCAAGCCATTTTCACTTTCAGCAATCAAGGTTGTGTGATCAGCATATTTCAGGTTGTTAAAAAGTCTCCCTCTAATCCTGATGCCTCATTCTTCTGCAGTTAGTCTAACTTCTGGACTTTATGCTCAGTATACAGATTAACCTTCTTCAATTTCTTCATCTTTGGTTTTGGTGGTTAGTGCATAAATTTGAATAATAGTATCAACTACCCTTCATTGTAGGCTCATTGTTAATATGCTATAACTACTAGCATTGTACTTCAGGATAGATCTTGAAACATTCTTTTTTTATTACTAATTTTTATTGTGATTTGGGTGAATGTTTACAGAGAAAATTTTCCATACAACAGTTCATACACATTTTGTCTCATGACACTGCTATTCCCCACAATGTAGCAGCTCTCTTCCCACTTCCCCAGAGTTGCCTCTTCCTGCTTCCTTCCCTCCCATGCATTCCTATACTGCAAGCTTTCTCCCTGTGCAAACATTGACCTTCTCTTCTCCCATGATTTATGGCTCCAAATAGAGTATCTATCTGATGTAAATGTTCAGCTCATATGTCTGTCTATTATTTGGTTGGAAGCTACAGGAGTGAGTGAAATTCCAAACCTGAAGGGTAACAAGGGGCCATAGTTTCAGTGGTCTTGCCAGGCTCTATCAGACCAGCAAACCTGGTCTTTTTTATTATTTTTTTTTTATGATTTTGAATTTTGTTCCATATTGTTCTCCCGCTCTATCCAGGATCTCCTGAACTGATCCACCTCAAAATGGTTGGCAATCGTAGGCAGGCATCATCTAGCCCCTCTGATCTCATAGTCACATAGGCTGAGGATTGCATGGTGTACCAGTCCCTTGGACTAATCATTTCCATGCATCCCTGGCCTTCTTCATTCTTCTTTGCTCTGGACAGGGATGACCCATCATTGCATTTAGATGGCTGCTTGCCAGCTTTTAAGATCCCAATCACTACTCACCGAAGTAGGATATTTGAAACAATGTTTTCATGTAGCATATCATGCCAATTGAGCTTAAAGTCCCCTGCGACCATGGTCCTGATACCACAGGTCCAACTACTAGCTCCTTCCAGGTAGCTAGTAGATAAGAAGTCATGACAACCTTGTCCTTTTCAGCTCTACGATATACCTGGACATTCTTACAGCACATACAAATATCCTGGTAGAAACATCATCTGCCAACCCTATACATTGTCATGGACACACTACCTCCTGCCTAGACCTACTTGATTGATAAGCCTGTCCATCCATTTATCCTCCCATCAATCAATGCTTGCCATCCCTGACAATGCAGTGCTGTGTAAGGCAAAGGGTTTATCTTTGTTGTCTGTACCTCCCATGTACCTATGTCTTCCTCTTCCTCAATGCCACTGTGTTGATCACTCATATTTGGTACATTGCCCTTCCCTTCACCCAGATCAATACTTGTCTCTACCTGTCTAACAGGGTTGAAACATTCTTAAAGATGTTGAATGCCATGTCATTCCTCTTTAATTTGTCATTCCTTGCATAGTAGAACATATGGTTGTCTGATTCAAAATGACCAAAACCAGTTCATTTTAGCTCAATAATGCCTAGGATATTGATCTCTATGAGTTCCATTTCATTTTTGACAACTTCCAATTTTCTTAGATTCATACTTTGTGCATTCCATGTTCTGATTATTAATGGATGTTTGCTGCTGTTTCTTCCCATTTTGAGTCATGCCACATCAGCAAATGTAGGTCCTGAAAGCTTTACTCCATCCATATCATTAAGCTCGACTCTACTTAGGATCTCTGGTGGCATAATGCCTAAGGTATTTGAGTGGTAACCAGAAGCCTGGCAGTTAAAACCCACCATCCACTCCTAGGAAGGAAGATTGGGCAATCTACTTCCGATACCACCTCAGAAACCCAAGGAGGGGTCGTTATGAGTCAGATACGACTCAACAGCAGTGAGTTTGGTGCTTTTTGGTTCTACTTTGAGGAGGCAAATCTTCACCAATCATATTTAGAGTGCCTTCTGACCTAAGGGGCTCATCTTCGGGCACTATATCAGACAATGTTTAAGGTCTATTCATAAAGTTTTCCAGTAATATACCAGACAGTGTTTTACTGCTATTTGTAAAGTTTTCACTCACCAATACTTTGAGAAGTGGAAAGCCTTTTACTTCTTCCAAGTCTGTCTTAGTCTGGAAACCAGAGAAACTATTTGTTTTGGTTACCTAGTCCTGCTCTAACAGAAAACACCAAAAATGGGATGGCTTTGATACACAGGAGTTTATTCTCTTACACTTTGGAGGCTTTAAGTCTGAGTTCAAAGAGCCAGGCTCTAGGGGCTGGGTGAAACCCCCTCAAACTTGGGCTTAGCTTTGTCCTGCTTCCAACCCACTGAAGCTGGAGGCTCTTCTTCACTTAGACAGCTACTGGCTGCTGAGACTGACAAACCCAAGATTAACAAGTAAAAAGGAGTAGTCCCAATGTTATCAAACAACACAGCAGCCCATTAATTCAAGTCCACTGGTAGTCCCAAGATTGGGAAAGCATGGCAGGCCGCTGAACAGTGACTTGGTTACATGCAAGGTTCAAGCATGCCATAATTAGAGACTGTTCGCAAAGCTGCTTATATACAGGAAGGAGACTACACCCCTAAAGCAGCTACTCAGCTGCTTGTGGTAGATCCCACTATGGAGTTGACTGAAAAGTCTCACCATGGGGATTAACTCCCAGTAGCTGCCCAGCCACTCAACCAGGCCCAGCCAAGGTGACACACAAACTTAACTACCACGCTACTAGAAAAAATGTCAGGTAACCACCAAATGAATAGAGAAACCATGGTAAAAGTTCTGGTGGTAAGCACTAGATCTAATTAACTATAAGATTAAGACTGAGAAGATCTGGGTATTATGAACCAAAGAATAATGTAAATGCTGAATAATCTGTCA
The DNA here is from genome assembly GCF_000298275.1 of Orycteropus afer afer. Lineage (NCBI taxonomy): Eukaryota > Metazoa > Chordata > Mammalia > Tubulidentata > Orycteropodidae > Orycteropus > Orycteropus afer. The sequence goes on from NW_006921712.1 coordinate 473,944, forward strand.
TATATGCATGCAGATAAAAATGTTGTATGTTCTGATATACTTTATAATGATTTAGATGACATTTGGGACAGATGGTAAGAAGTAGCATAGTTTGGAATTTTACTTATTTGTACAGTAAAGAACAAAAGATTCTTTTCTGTCAAATACCTATATAATATAAAACTAACTATATATTAGTACGGGAGCTCTGGTAGCATTGTGCCTAAGGCACTTGACTGCCAACCAGAAGGCTGGCGGTTCAAACCCACCAGCCACTCCTTGGAAGGAAGGTTGGGCAATCCTACTTCCGTAGTGATACTGCCTTGGAAACCCAAGGAGGGGTCGCTATGAGTCGGGGCCAACTCGATGGCAAACAACAACAACAACAACATATATTAGGACACTAAGAAAGTCTCGAAAGACTTCTAAAGTAGGAAAAATTTAGAAAAGATCCCATGGTCATAATGAAACTAAACTCATAATGGAAAGAGAAAATATGAAACAAAAAATAACCATGCAAATTGGCACTTTAAAATTTTTTGTTTTCTAATTTTCATTCAAAGAGGAAATCAATACCAAAATTGCAGGATATATAAAAATAATTGTAATGAAAACATTACCTATAGGGTATAGCTAAACCAAAGCTCAAATAAAAATGTGTAACCTTAAATACTTATGCTAATAAGTAAGAAGGAAATACAATAAATGAATTACGTATTCAATTCAAGAAGTTAAGAAAGGAATATCCAAATGAACTTAAGAAAGCTGAACTAAAACATAGTATAAATAAAATACATCAGTAAAGTAGAAAACAAAAAAATAAGAGAATGAATAAAAAGCCTTAAACTCTTTGAAAAACAGGATATAATCAATAAACTGTTTGCTAAACTAAATAAGAAAAAAGGGAAAATACATAAATACACAGGAAAAAATAGTATTTAGAAAAATAAATAGGTACAAGTAAATTAAGATACTACAAAGAGTTAGTTTGATCCAAATAATGCAAATAAATCTTGATGAAATGAATTTTGTTTTAGGAAAATATGTCTCTTGGCAGATTGCTCCTGAAGTTCATATGGAAAAATAACAAGCCAAACACATAATCTAAAGTAGTGAAAGATTACCAGCTCCAGTAGATAATAAAACATAATAGCCAATTATTATGCATACTTATCCATAAAGACACAAACTCTAGATAAAATTCTAGAAAATCAGAAATAGATGCAATATCATTGCAAATCAATGGAGGAAAAATAGATTACTCAGTAAATGATGCTCAGATATTTGAGAAGCCAACTAGAAAATAATGATAACAGAATAAAATAATAATAATAATAAAGTTTAATTTATACCTCAAATCTTCACATATATAAATTCTAGATGTCTCAAAGATTTGATTATAAACCAAACCAAACCAAAGGGCATAAAGTTGTTTTGTTGTTGTTGTTGTTTTTAAATTTAGGAGAGTAAAATACTGTTTATGTAGGCCATAAAACCTGGAAGCCATACAAGAAAATAATGATAAATT
>NW_006921712.1:475745-478203 GCF_000298275.1 Orycteropus afer afer
TACAGAAGTAGATTGCCCAACCTTCCTTCCAAGGAGTGGCTGGTGGGTTTGAACCGCTAGCCTTCTGGTTAGCAGTCAAGTGCCTTAGGCACTATGCTATCAGAGCTCCTTAAGCATAGGAAAAGTTGAATACATTCACTTACACTAAGAGAAATATCTACTAACACTGTCTTGAAATGCCTTTATTCACCTGTCACATTGATAAAGTACTTGATAATACACTGTACTGGCAAGAGTCGAGAAACTGGCTCTCTCTGATATGTATTCTTATGAAATATAATTTTTTTTTAAAGTAAAGGCAAGATAAAGGAGACATATTTATTAGTAATGAATATAGGCAAGAAGACACTGCATCTTATTTTGGAACCAATCTTCCTTATGTATTGAGTTTTGCTGGCATGTCATTACTTGAAGTCAGTTGATTGCCTTAATCTTCTTTTGGAAATTCTTGACCAGGTTACCTATTACTTCACGCAAACATCAAAGAATGCTTTTGACTGCTTCCCTCATGCAAAAGACTATCGGAGGCATCATGTGTTTCCAGTGTGCCTCAAGATAGTTTTCTATAAAAAGCACCTCTTAAATTGATTGTCTTTTAAAAACACAAAACCCAAACCTGTTGCTGTCAAGTTGATTCTGAATCATAGTGACCCTAAACAGCAGAATAAAACTATCCTCCCACAAGCTTTCAAAGGCTGTTAATCTCTATGGAAACTGATTGTTACATCTTTCTCCCCTGGAGCGCTTGGTGGGTTAAGGGTTTTAAATGACAAAATATATACAACATCACAAAATCTTCTAATTCCTTTAATGAAGATAGCAAAGAAACAATAACTACTCTCTTCATCTGATAGAAAAAGTAAATTAAAATTGGTATGAACATGAATATGCTATTCAGATGCATTATTTATTTTGGTCTGATTCTTGCTTAGCCTTATGAGACCCAATTAGATGGAATTGTGTTATTCACACAATTACTCAGACCATCTTATTCCACTGAATTTTCTGGGAGAATCCCAAGGTACCCCTTAAAAAGGCTAAGGATTGGTTTTTCTATTTTCTGATGTTTCCTCAGATTCTGGAAGGCATATCTATTAATAATAAGCTTTGAAGCATACAGCAATGACTGAAAAACTCCTGGTGTAAACCCCCTCTTGAATGTGATTATGTATTGCTATTTAGAAGTGGAAAATTTTAAGCACTGGATATAATAACTCCCATGAAAAGGCATGAAAGACAGATTTTGAAAATGCACAGAAAACAAAATGTTTTTTTGAAGTGATAACTCTTCTCATGAGCTAGGGATGTTAAGAAATCAAAGGAAATTATTTAAAGGTACCAAAAAACAAAAGCAAACAAAATTTCCTAATAATTTCCTCAAAGAGATGCTTTTGAGTGTGAATTTATAATTTTCTGCCATTATGGCAGTATTTGATATGTCAGAAATCCCCTGCCTTCTCTTCCAGTTGAATCTGAACCCTGTCTCTTTCCCTAATCCTTCTCTGATCTCTCCAGTTCTTGCACATCTTGCTCCTTTCAGTGTTCCTGTAAGCCCTGCTGATGTAATACCCACTTCAATATTACACTAAATGTTTCTTGCATTGCTCAATAATTGTTTCATATGTGCTGGCCCTAGATAGCCATCTAGACTGCAAGCTACTTGAGGCAGCTAATAACTGCTTACTCTCATTTTATTTCTTAATATTGCCCAGCACAGTGTTGAATGATGTAATGGAAGCACAGAGGGAATTTTATACTTTGATTTATATCATTCATACAACAAACTTACTGAGACTCTCCTATTTGTTAGATGCTCTCCCAGCTGTTGGAGACAAAATAAAGAATAAAGAAGTTGAAAAGTCTTGCCTCATAAAATTTACATTCCAACCAAAGAAGCAATAAAGAAATAAAATCTATAATATATTAGATATTGATATATATTTAAGTGAAAAAAAGAAAAATGAGGGAGGAAGCATCAGGATTTGGTAGGGTAGAATTGAAATTTTGCTAGGATAAATAGGAAAGATCTCACTGAGAATGTGACTTTTGAGAAGAACTGAAGAAAGAAGAAAGGCCATGACTATTAGACTATCCAGAGAAAAAAAGTATTTGAAGCAGAAAAAAGTGTGTGCAAAGGGCCTGAGGCAGGAGTGTGCCAGTGTATTTGAGGAAGCAGGAGACTGCTGTTATTTAAAAAGATCACTCTGGCTAGGTTAAGACAAGACTGTAAGGAATCAAAGGACACCAGTTACAAGGCCATTGTAAATATCCAGGTAAGAGATGAAGAGATGAAAACAGCTTACACTGAATCACAAGTATAGGACAAAGGAGTTCATGTGTGCTTCTAATATGTTAAATCATAGAGAGACAATAAAGAAGTCCTAACTACCTCTGAGGGAGCTCTGGTAGCATAGTGGCTAAGGCACTTGACTGCTAACCAGAAGGCTGGCGGTTCAAA
>NW_006921712.1:478303-489957 GCF_000298275.1 Orycteropus afer afer
CTTCCGTAGTGATACTGCCTCGGAAACCCAAGGAGGGGTCGCTATGAGTCAGGGCTGACTCGACGGCACATAACAACAACAACAACAACAACAACTACCTCTGATAGCATAGTGCCTAAGGCAATTGCCTGCTAACCAGAAGGCTGGCAGTTCAAACCCACCATCCACTCCTCAGAAAGAAGGTTGGGCAATCTACTTCCTTAGTGATACTGCCTCGGAAACTCAAGGAGGGGTCTCTATGAGTCAGGTCTGACTTGACAGAACATAACAACAACTATAGCTACCTATTGTATCTTTTTTTTTTTACATTGCAAGAATTACCAAATTCGGTAGACAGTAATGCCACTATCTAAGCCAAGTAGCTAACACTGTGGTTAGGGTGTGGGGAAAGACAGAACACAAGTGATGAGGGTTCCACTACCTCCACAAAAATTGAAGAACAATGACTCACATTTAAACAGTCTTTAAATTGAATTCAAACAAACTGACTCCCCATATAACTGGGAAGAGAGGCAATGCACAAAAATATTTCCAGTTGAAAAACAACAGATAAGTAAAAGAGCATTGATGTTGGTTATCCACTGGAAAAAATTTCTCTGTCTTGGATGCTTTTTGATACAAATGATCAAGAATAAGAATTTCTGTGCTGTAAATATTTAATTTCTTACTTTCTTCTAGCTATAGACATACCTTAGTTACCTAGTGTTGTTACAACAAAAATATCACAAGTGGATGGCTTAAACAAACCGAAATTTATTTTCTCAGTTTGCTGTTGCTGTTTTTAGGTGCTGTCGAGTCAGCTCCAACAACAGAACAAAACACTGCCTGGTCCTGCAACAGCCTCACAATCCTTGCTATAGCTGACCCCTTTGTTGCAGTCACTGTACTAATCCATCTCATTGAGGAACTTCCCCTTATTTACTGACCCTCCCCTTTACCAAGCATGATATCCTTCTCCAGAGAATGGTCTCTTCTGACAATATGACCAAAGAAGAAGAGCCATTCTCGCTTCAAAGGAGCATTCAAGGTGCAGATTTGTTCATTCTTCTGGCAGTCCATGGTACTTTCAGTATTCTTTGCCAACATCACAACTCAAAATCTCCATTATACCGTACTGCCTCTAACTAAAGCAAAAAAACAAAACCATTGTCATTGAGTCAATTCTAACTCATGGCGACCCCATGTGTTATGAAGTAGAAATGCTCCATAGGAATTTCTTGGCTATGACCTTTTACAGAAAGACATCTCCAGGCATTCCTTTTGAAGCATCACTGAGGGTGCAAATTGCAAACCATTAGGTTAGTACTCAAGTGGTAAGATAATTTGTGCCTCCCTGGGACCTTTCACTGCCTCTTATATGCTGTAAAGTCCATTTCTAAAGATAAAAACCCTATTTGACAGAATAGAACTGTTCCATAGGGTTTCCAAGGCTGTAAATATTTATGGGAGCAGATTGTCAGATCTTTTTCCCACAGAGTGGCTAGTGGGTATAAACCTCTGAACTTTTTTGGTTAGCAGCTGAGCACTTAACCACTGCACCACCATGACTCCTTTACTGCTTCTAACACAAATCAAACCCAAAGCTGTTGAGTCAATGTGACTTTGTAAACAAAGTAGAACTGCCCCATAGAGTTTCCAAGGAGCAGACTTACCACATCTTTCTTTCATGGAGCAACTGGTAGGTTTGAACATTTTGGTTGTCAGCCAAGTGCTTTAGCACTGTTTCATCAGGCTCCTTTTATTATCTCTAAAACTAAAACAAACCTGTTGCCTTCAAGGTGATTCTGACTCATACCAAACCTATATGACATATTAGAACTGCCCCATAGAGGGTGAAAGCTATAATCTTTATGAAAGTAGACTGTTACATTTTTGTCCCATGGAGCAGCTGGTGGGTTCAAATTGCTGACCTTTTGGCTAGTAGCCATGCACTTAATCACTGTGCCACCCAAGCTTCTTAACTACCTCTAGTCACCTCAAATACAATTTTCTTAGATGTGCCTCTCTATTAAAAAATAAAAATAAATAAATAAATAAAACCCACTGCTATCTAATTAGATTCTGACTTACACTATAGGACAGAGTAGAACTGCCCCATAAGGGTTTCCAATGCTCTCAATCTTTATGGAATCTGACTACCTCATCTTTCTCTGCCAAAGCAACTGGTAGCTTTGAACCACTAACTTTTTGGTTAGCAGCCTAATGCTTTAATCACTGTGCCACCTGAGACCCTCTATTACCAAAAACTGAACTCACTGCCATCAAGTCAATTTGACTCATTACAAACTCTCCTCCAGTTTCCGAGGCAGTGTCTCTATGGGAGTAGATTGCCCAGTCTTCTATCTGGGGTTGTCTATTAGCAAATATAAATCCTCAAATTACATCAAATTATTAATATATAAGGAACTCACATCAACTCCATCTCAGATCTGGGATTTTTCCCTCTCAGAACCTCACATCAGAAGTTGTCCACTTCCCACATTTTTCTAACTGGATTATTTAATTCTAATAATCAAATGACATTGCCTCAGAAACCCAAGGTCGGGTCCGACTCGATGGCACATAACAACAACAACAACAACAATCAAAATAAAAGATAAAATATTTTCCTAAGGCTACCATAATAAAGTACCACAAACTGGGTGGCTTAAAACAATAGAAATTTATTTTTCCACAGTTTTAAAAGATTAAAGTCCAGCATTGAGGTGTCAGAAAGGCCATTGTCCCTATGAAAATTCTAGCAGAGAATGCTTCCTTGTCTCTTTTAGCCTCGGCTGGTTGCTGACAATACTTGGTATTTCTTGGCTTGTAGACATCACTACAATCTGTGCCTCTATCTTCACATGATCTTCCCCCACATGTGTCTTTGTCTGTGTCTCTTTTATAAGAATGCCAGTGATTGGATTCAGGGCCCATGATAATCATGGGCTGTCAAGTTAATTTGATGACATTTCCTAAGACTCTGTTGTTGTTATGTGCCATGGAGTTACAAATACCCTATTTCTCAGTAAATATTTCTAGAACATTTACAGAGTCTAAGGAGACATATATTTAGGTAGGGGAGAACACTGTTCAATCAGTACAGAGATCTCTCTGTGAAGTTATGTTCATAAACTCTGGTAGTTCAGCAGAAATTACTACAAAATCACACCAAAAAAGTAGAATGACAAGGAATATGTAATATATAAATGGTAGTATATATTTTTTAAAAGGGAAGAATTAAATCATTGCCTTAAACATTCACACACATACATATTGCAAACCTATGTATTGCTAAAGCCTTGTGGCTCCTACTAGATATTTCCTGAACACTCTGGCTTTAAGAGATTTCTTCCTCCTCTCAAAACTGAACATAATTAGAATTTTACAATTCATGTGGTAACACGGATGCTGTGAGTGATAGGAAAATATCCATATGGCTACAAGGAAGACTAGTTAATCTACTGTTATTCAAATTTATGCACCAACTACTAAAGCCAGAGATGAAGAAATTAAAGATTTTTACCAAAATCAGCAGTCTGAAAATGACTAAACATGCAATCAAACTGTATTGATAATTATTCCAATAATAATTGGTGATTTGAATACACAAGTTGGAAACTAAAAATCATCAGTAGTTGGACAGTATGGCCTTGGTGAAAGAAATGACACCAGAGATCACATCATAGAATTTTGCAAGACCAATGCCTCATTCAGTGCAAATACCTTTTGTTCAACAACATAAATGGCAGCTATACACATGGACCTTGCCAGAGGGAATACACAGAATTACTGCAATGACATCTATGGAAAGAGGTGATGGAGAAGCTCAGTATCAGCAGTAAAAACTGTGGAACTAACTATCAATTGCTCTATGCAAGTTCAAGCTGAAGCTTAAGAAAATTAAATAAGTCCACAAGAACCCTTGAAGGCAAAGGTGTGCCTGACACAAGCCATGCTATTTTCAATAACCTCTTATGCATGTGAGAGCTGGACAACGAATAAGGAAGACCAGAGAAGAGTTGATGCTTTTGAATTATGGTGCTGACAAAGAATACTGATAGTACTATGGACTGCTAAAAGAACTAACAAATCTGTCCTTAAAGTACAACTGGAATACTCCTTGGAAACAAGAATGGCCAAACTTTGTCTCACCTACTTTGGTCATGTTGTCACAAAGAACCATCCCCTGGAGAAGGATATCATGCTTGGTAAAGTAGAGGGCTAGCAAAAAAGGGGAAGGCCCTCAACAAGATGGATTGACACAGTGGCTCCAACAAGTGGCTCAGGTATAGCAAGGATCATGAGGCTGCCACAGGTCCAGGCAGTGTTTTGTTCTGTTGTATATAAGGTCAATATGAGTCAGAAACGACTCGATGGCACCTAACAAAAACAACATAAGAGCCAAAATACAACCTTGATTATATCTTGCCTGAATTTAGAGACCAACTGAAGAATAGATTTGATGCACTGAACACCAACGACCAAAGACCAGACATGTTGTGGGATGACATCAGGAACTTCACACATAAAGAGAGAAAATGATCATTAAAAAGACAGGAAAGGTAGAAAAGATCAATATGGATGTCAGAAGAGACTTTGAAGTTTCCTCTTGAATGTAAAGTAGCTAATGTGAAAGGAAGAAATGATGAAATAAAAGAATTGAACAGAACATTTCAAAGGTGTGCTTGAGAAGACAAAGTATTATAATGAAATGTGCAAGGACCTGGAATTAGAAAACCAAAAGAGAAGAACATGCTCAGCATTTCTCAAGCTGAAAGAACTGAAGAAGAACTTCAAGCCATGAGTTGCAATACTGAAGGATTCTATTGGCAAAATATTGAACGATGCAAGAAGCATCAAAAGAAGATGGACAGAATACACAGAGTCACTGTATTAAAAAGAATTGGTTGATGTCCAACTATTTCAGGAGGTAGCATAAGATCAAGAACCAATGGTACTGAAGATGTCAAAATAGGCAGAGAAGCTACACAGACCCTCTTCAACAAAGAAAAGAGAAACCAATTGACAGAGATACAGAAGATAGTCCTGGAGCCCTGAGTTTTGAAAGGAAGTATACAGAAGTGGATTAGGCATAAACTAGTGGAAAAACCTGAATGAAAACAGTGAGTGCAGAGACAGGGGAGCTGTGGACTGTTAGATACTCTAACAGGACCAACAGCCTAAATATTTCCAAGTGGTGTTGGGACCCAAAAATTGACCTAAAGATCAGCCCTGGTCACCAAGGACTGTAGGGACAACTGTACTGGTGGCCTATAACTAGGAATGGAAACAGCAAGGAGGGAGACAACTTGAGCTTTGGACTTTTGGCTGTCTAAAGGATGAAGCCATTTTGATTATTTATAAGCAGTGGCCATTTTGGATATTTAAAGTGACTAAGGACACAGTCATTCTGAATGTTTACAAGAGGTGGCCATTTTGGATATTTAGAGTGATCAATGGTGCAGCCATTTTGAATGTTTGCAAGTGGCTGCCATTTTGGATATTTAAAGTGACTGAGGGTGCAGCCATTCTGAATGCTTACAAGCAGTGGGCATTTGGGATTTTAAAGTGACAGCATTCTCATTTGGATTCCAGGGACCAAACAATAGGCTCTGTTTGCCAAGGACAGCAGCAAGGTACAGGTGGCTGACAACAGGAAAGGAGAGAGGTGATGAGTGTATAAGTGCTGCCAACTAGTGAATAGAGGAGCACAGCATAGTACCCCTGCTTATGTAGATAAGATACAAAGAAAATGAAAATCGTGAACAAGTCACTCCAATATACAATCACCAATTAAATATAAACACAAAAATGTCACAATGTCTCAGAGAAAACAGAGCATCAGAGTCCACAAAAGGAAGCAAGATAAAGCAGGAGAAACAAGGGACAAGTATACAGACACAAAACATATCCCTGAGAAAGATGCAGCATTGGAACTCCCTGATAAGTAATTTAAAAGAATTGTATTTAGGTACCTTCAATGATTTGAGAAACAAATCCAAGAAATCACAGACAAAGCGGAAAATACAGATAAAATCCTAGAACAATTTCAAAAAACAACACAAGAAAAAAATGACAAACTAAATGAAAAATTAGAAATGATACAAAATCTACAGACAGAAATCCAGAAGATTATGCTAAATTTTCAGAAATAGACAACACTTTGAAAGGGCAAAGGAGTAGAATTGAATCAACAGAAGATAGAATTAGTGAGATTGAAGACAAGTACCTCAATAATTCTTTGGAAAGGGATCAATCAGAAAAAAGATAAAGACAAAATGAAGAAAGCCTAAGATTCATGTGGGATGCCATCAAAAGGAATAACCTATGTGTAATAGAAATTCCACAACAGGAAAAGAAAAATAAAACCACAGAAAAAATTGTTGAAGATTTGTTGGAAAAGAATTTTCCTGGTATGATGAAAGATGAGAATATATCCATTCAGAAAGTCTAACGAACCCCAAACAGGATAGACTCCAAAAGAAAATCACCAAGACAAGCTCATCAAAACCAAAAACAAAGAAAGAATCCTGAAAGCAGCATGGGAACAACAAAAAGTTACCTACAGGGGCAACCAACAACCCTAAGCTTGGATTTCTCAGCAGAAACCATGTGAGCAAAAGAACAATGAGATGGTATATATAAAACCCTGAAAGAGAAAAAATTCCAACCAAGAATTATATACCCAGAAAAACTGTCCCTCAAATATGATGGTGAAATTAGGAGATTTCCAGATAAGCAGAAATTAAGGGAATTTGTTAAAACCAGACCAACCTTACAAGAGACACTAAAGGAAGTCCTTTGGACAGAGAACCAACAACAACAAACCACAACTGACCATTCACACACATAATAACATAACCCAGAAACCAACCCAGTTTTAGAAGGATCTAGCATAGTGGCTAAGGCACTTGTCTGCTAACCAGAAGGCTGGTGGTTCAAACCCACCAGCCACTCCTCGGAAAGAAGATGGTGCAATCTACTTCCGTAGTGATACTGCCTTGGAAACCCAAGGAGGAGTCGCTATGAGTCGGGTCTGACTTAACGGCACATAACAAAAACAACAAAGTAAATAAGCCTACAAGATTGTAAACAGGGAACCAGAGATATCAATTGACAATTGAGGACAATTACAAGCCAAAAAGAGGGGAAAAAATATGTAGTTACAGAACTTCTAAATGGAAGGGAAGTCAAGACAACTGCAAGATAGAACTGACTGTTCTAATCTTGGGAAGAAAATTGTAAATCACAGGGTAACCTCAAAGAAAAATGATAAACCTTCACATCAAAATGAAAAAGAGGACCAGCACAAATATTTAACAAATATTAAACCAACAACAACAAAGGAAGTGATAACATGATTCATAGACAAAACAAGCTCAGCACAGAAAATTATATGGAACAAAGATCAGGAATACCACAGAAAAGTACATAACAAAACAATAGCAACAAATTCATACTTGTTGATAATTACATGTCTGACAAGGGACTTATCTCTAAAATTTATAGAAAATTCCAACACCTCAACAACCACAAAAAATTAACAATCTAATTGAAAAATGAGAAGAAGACATGAATAGACACTTCACCAAAAATGATAGTCAGGAGGCCAGCAAATACATGAAGAAATACTCATGATCATGAGCCATCAAAGAAATGCAAATCAAAATGACAATGAGATACCATCTCACCCCAGCATTAATGGCAAAGTCCAACAAGACAGAAAATAGCAAATGCTGATGAGGACATGGAAAGATTGGGACTCTCATACATAGCTGGTGGGACTATAAAATGATCCAACCACTGTGGAAAACAGTAAGGAGATTCCTTGAAAGGCTGGAATTAGAAATGCCATTTGACCCAGCAATCCCATTACTGGGTATATATCCTACAGAACTGAGTGCCAGGACAAGAACAGACAAATGCAACCCATGTTCATCACATCACTGCTTACAGTGTCAAAAAAGAGGGAAACGACCTACATGCCCATCAACAAAAGAATGGATAACCAAAGTGTGGAATATACACACAGTGGAATATTATGCAACACTAAAGAATAATGTAGAATCTGCAAAACACTGCATAACATGGATGAACTTTTAGGACATTATGCCAAGTGCAATGAGTCAATCACAGAAGGACACATACTGTATTAGTTCATTATTGTAAAAAGTCAAGGAAAAGTTTATATATGAAAGGACATTTTTTTTGTTGTTGGTTACCAGGGGTGGGAGGGGTGGGGAGGGAATACTGCAAAGAAAAAAAAAAAAATGCATTGACCCATGTCACTTTAGTTTTGTGTATTTCACTATGCGTGAATTATATTTCAATAAAATGCATTTTTTAAAAAAGAACCAATGGTATTGAAGGAGAAAGTTGAAGCGGCACTGAAAGAACTGGTGGAAAACAAGACTCCAGGAATTGACAGAATACCCATTGAGATGTTTCAGCAAACAGATACAGTACTAGAGGTGCTCACTTGTTTGTGCCAAGAAATTTGGAAGACAGCTGCCAGGCCAATCAGTGGGAAGAGATTAATATTTGTGCCCATTCCAAAGAAAGGTGATCCAACAGAATGTGGAATTTACACAACAATATCATTAATATCACATGCAAGTAAAATTTTGCTGAAGATAATTCAAAAAGGTTTGCAGCAGTATACTGACAGGGACTGTCAGAATTTCAAGTTGGATTCAGAAGAGGATGTGGAATGAGGGATATCATTGCTGATGTCAGATGGATGTTAGCTAAAAGCAAAGAATACCAGAAAGATATTTACTTGTGTTTCATTGACTATGCAAAGGCATATGATTGTGTGGATCATAACAAATTTGTGATAACATTGTGTGCAATGGGAATTCCAGAACACTTAATTATTTTCATGAGGAACCTGTACATAGACCAAGAGGCCGTCTTTCAAATAGAATAAAAAAATTAGATGGGAGTGTTTCAGGATTGTATCCTTTTCCCATATTTATTCAATCTGTAGGCTGAGCAAATAATCTGAGAAGCTGTAATTCGTAGATGACACAACTTTGCTCGCTGAAACTAAAGAGGACTTGGAACACTTACTGATGAAGATCAAGGAATACAGTATTCAGCATGGATTGCACCTTAACATAAAGAAAATGAAAATCCTCACAACTGGACCAAAAAGCAGCATCATGTTAAATGGAGAAAAGATCAAAGTTGTCAGGGATTTCATTTTACTTGGATCTACAGTCAACACCCATGGAAGCAGCAGTCAGGAATTCAGATGTTGTTTTGCACTGGGGAAATCTGCTGCAAAATACCTCTTTAAATTTTTAAGAAGCAAAGACATCACTTTGATAACTAAGGTGTATCTAACCCAAGCCATGGTATTTTCAATTGCCTCATGTGCATATGAAAGCTGGATAATGAAGAAGGAAGACTAAAAAAGAGTTGATGCCTTTGAATTGTGGTACTGGTGAAGAAAACTGAAAATACTATATACTGCCAGAAGAATGAATAATTCTGTCCTGGAAGAAGTGTAGCCAAATGCTCCTTGGAAGCAAGAATGGCCAGACTTCATCTCACTTGTTTTGGTCATGTTATCAGAAAGGATCATTCCCTGGAGAAGAATAACATGCTTGGTAGAGGGTCAGTGAAGAAGGAGAAGCTCACAATGAGATGGACTGACACTGTGGCTGCAATGATGAGCTCAAGCACAGAAAGGATTATGGGGATGTTGCAGGACTGGGCATTGTTTCATTCCATTGTACTTAGGGTCACTATTAGTCAGAGCCAACTCAACGACATCAAACTATCTACATGTGGTAATAATCCTGTATTTCTCTTCTTAGTTCTTCTGAAACTATTGTGTAAATCTTCCAGTGTTAATTTTTACTTTTTTGGTGTTCTCCCATAAGCTGGATTTTGGAGAGACCATGAAGGCTCAGATCCTGTATGTACTGAGGAGAGCATTAGTCTAGCAGTCAGATGGCCTGGCTCCTTCCAATTTGTCTTCCGTAATGCCCTTCTTGCTCTATGATTAAATGTGTTGTTCATGCCTCAAAACACAGGCAATAGTCAACGTATCTCACTGATTTGAAGTCTTTAAATTGCTAATGGTTAAGGAATTGACTCCATTGCAACTAACAACACCATGAAATACTTTAATGTACTTTTGAGAAGTTTGTTAGTTTTTGCATTCATTCTTATTTCTCACTAATAGAAACTGATACTTTAATAAAGACAGGTAGAGTAGGCTGAATAATGTTCCACAAAGATGGTAGGTCCTAATCTCAGTACCTGTAAATTATACCTTATGTGGAGAAAGGTCTTTGCAGACCTAATTAAATTGGGGAGGTTATCCATATTATCTGGATAGACCCAAAATGTAACCATGAGTGTCCTTATAAGAGAGAGGCAGAGGGAAATTTGACACCAACGGAAGAGGAGAAGGCAGTGTGACCACAGAGACAGACATTGGAATGAAGTGTCATAAGCCAAGGAATGTGAGCATCCATCAGAAACTAGAAAAGAAACAGAATGGATTCTCCTCTAGAACCACCAGAGAGCGCATAGCCCTGCCAATATTTTTATTCTGGCACAGTGATACTGATTTATTTCAGAGTTCTGACCTCCAGAACTTAAAGATAATAAATTTCTGTTGTTTTTAGGACATCAAGTCCATGGTAATTTGTTAGACCACCCATAGGAAACTAATATAAAGAAGCTTGGAATCCCAGCTCCATCTCATACTCCTTGTGGGATGTATAAATTACTGAATCTCATTGATTCTCAGTATCTTCATGTGAAAAATCAGACTAATAACAGCCATTTCGCAGAGCTTTGCAAAAATCAACCATGTTAACAGGGGTAAGTCCTCTAGCACAGTGCTCAGAAGGAAAGCTTACCCCTCCTCTGCCTTGGGGATACCAGCATTGTTGTGAGATTAATTAAACAAGTCTCCCATGAACTCTTTATTCCAAACACAAACACTGGAAAATATTTTTAGTAAAATATTCAGAATTGATAGAAGTTAATTTATTAAATTTGCACAAACATGGTAATTGCCATCTTTTTAAGCTCTGGGTCCAAAGTCACTTAATGACCCAAAATCTCAGCCACTATTCAACTGAAGAAACAACTTTCCCTCCAAT
Organism: Orycteropus afer afer; assembly: GCF_000298275.1. Lineage (NCBI taxonomy): Eukaryota > Metazoa > Chordata > Mammalia > Tubulidentata > Orycteropodidae > Orycteropus > Orycteropus afer. Next base: position 489,412 of record NW_006921712.1, read on the forward strand.
TAAGCCTGTCTGTATTTAGCACGTGGTTAACAAATTTGTTGTCTGTCCTTGTTCAATGAGCTGAAATGAAAGTGATTTTGTAATTAAGACAAATAGAAGTCTTAATTACATTTAAGAAGAATATAAGATCTGGTGATGAAATGTAACCTAGCTAATGTATATATGTGTGTGGGGTGTCTCTCTCTCTCTCTCTCTCTCTCTCTCTCTCTCTCTATATATATATATATATCAGGTGGTGTTTCATTCTGCTGTGCATGGGGTCACTATGAGTCAGAAAAGACTCGACGGCACCTAACAACAACATATATACACACAAACACACACACACACACACACACACACAACATAGGAGCTCTGGTAGCATAGTGGCTAAAGCACTTGACTGCTAACCAGAAAGCTGGCGGTTCAAACCCAGCAGCCACTCCTGGGAAGGAAGGTTGGGCAATCCTACTTCCATAGTGATACTGCCTCTGAAACCCAAGGAGGGGTCACTATGAGTTGGGGCCGACTCGACGGCACACAACATACACAATATATATATATATA
>NW_006921712.1:490057-494248 GCF_000298275.1 Orycteropus afer afer
ATATATATATGTTGTTAGGTATCTTAGTCTGGAAGTACCAGTGAAACTTGTCCACCATGGGTGACCCTGCTGGTATTTGAAATACTGGTGGAATAGCCTCCAGCCTCATAGCAACATGCAAGCTACCACAGTATGACAAACTGACAAACGAGTGGTGGAGATACATATACATAAATCTATCTATGTATATGTATGTGCATATGTATATGTATATGTGGGGGGAGAGAGAGAGAGAGAGAGAGGTGTTGTGGTTAAAGCATTTGGCTGCAATCACAAATGTTGGTGGTTCAGATGTTCCAGCCACTCCACGGAAGAAAGATGAGGCAGCTTGCTTCAGTAAAGATCTATAGCCTTGGAAACCCGGGTCACTCTGAAAAGGAATCAATAGCTGTGAGCTTTTTGAAGTTTGGTGTTACATCTATGTGTATATACATATGTATACATATTTAGATGTAAGGAATGGAGGCAAAGTCTTAGAGTTATGATAATGTCTAGCTTAATTTAGCTCCACCCTTTTCATTCATCATTTATGGTACACTCATTTGGCACTAATCTGATAAAAAACAATTTAAATAAATTACCTTCTCTGTGATTTGTTGTGAATGCAAGGGGATTTATCTGTGCAATCCTTTTTGCAAAATGAAGATTACTTTTAAGCTATAATAAAAATTATTTTTGTCCAAAGATAATTTTTTGTACCAATAGTTTATGCAATTTAAATACAGCACATTTTGTGCTCCACTTTTAGAATTAAAATAAAGGAGATGAGGATTTGTAAAAATCCATTATTATAAATCATTATCCAGTCAGTTCTTCACCTGTCTCTCAAAAATAAAATTAAAACAAATAATTTTTCTGAGATTCTTCCAACCAACTCTTCAGAATGATAACATCTAAATTCAAGTGCGATGACACACTTGCAAAAAATCAAGAGAAAATGCACTGTGATCTCTACTATTGTGCACTAGAAAGTACAAATATACAGGGGAAATAAGACTGTTCTTTCCCACATGAAAAAAAACACAGGTTGAAAGCAAGAAATTGAAGTCTGTGAAGCAACACATTGTTGCTTCATTATACTTATATCATTATACTTGTCATAATTAGAAACGAATTGGAAAAATCTGAAAAGCAATAGGCATTTTGTTTCTCCTAAATCAACAAAGTCCAGGAAAGTGAAACAGAAACCCCGATGTTTCCTCTCGCTGTAGCTAGGTGTCAGTGTGTGCAAATGAAGGACTGAACATTGGCTCCCTTTCAGTGGAGCAAACTATGGTCAGTCATCTTTTGAATTCAAATTTTTATTCTCTGGAGAGACCAGGAAAAGGGATGTAGAGACTGCAACTAATGTACTCCGCACTGGAGAGTGTAACTAGTGCACTCAACACTAAAAACTTGACATATCATTATAAATACTGCTGCATATTTTTGCTTCTCTTGGGTAAACTTACTTTAGAAAAAGTTTTTTTCTCCCTAACAGAAGATGAAGAGTTGGGTATCCCGCACTCAGGTAGTACAAAAGTCTGGAGATCAGTTTAAGTCATACAGTCTCAAAATAGTAACTAAGCATATCCATGTAAAAATCAAACTTGAACTTGATTTCTCCTTACAACTCCTTTCCTCCCTAAGAGGAAATTGCAGCAGTTTGGCTGCTTTCAATGGCTGAAGGGGGCATTGTGTTTCTTCTCTTTCCTGCTAGCCTCTACTGTTAGCTTTTGTTTCTAACCCAAAAGAGTCTCTGGAGTTGGGAAGGCAGGAGACCTGGCTGGCCCTACCATAGGGTCTCTGAACCTGCAGATGACAGGGTGTAAAGCTGGTGCATTTTCTTCTGGACACTCTAACAGGTTCTTCACTGAGCCCCCTGCTCAGTCTTAACCTTTTCTTGGTACTAATCACTGATCTATTAATCTATTCCCTTGGGAAGGACCCTTGAAGCACAGCCCTCAGCTGACTTTCTACACCTTGGTTGTAGTTTGTGTGCATTCGACATGTTTGAAAAGACCTAGTTTATTTCCAGAGTCAACCATATCTCCAGCTGCCACAGGTGACTTTCCATTTTCAGGCAAGAGTCAGACATCTGTCCTGCACGTCCTATAACTGCAGGGTACGCACAGTTCTCTGATCTGTCAATGACCTAGAAGTGAGAGCAGACAATTGATTTAGCAGCTCTCTCAAATAAAAATTGTCCTCATGAACCATCTAGCATATTCACTCTCTCCAGCTATTGTTGCTGTTTTTATAAGGTGCTGTGGAGTCAGCTCTGACTCATAGTGGCCCTTTCCACAACAGAACAAAACACTGCCAGGTCCTGTGCTGTCCTCAAACTGTTGCTATGTTTGAGCCCATTGTTGCAGCCACCATGTACTGCCTACCAACCTGGGGTGTGCATCTTTCAACACTATACCAGACAGTGTTCTGCTGCTAACCATAATGTTTTCCATGTCTAATTTTTTGGAAGTAGACTGCCAGGTCCCTCTTTCTAGCCTGTCTGAGTCTGTAAGCTCAGCTGAAACTGTCAATCATGGCTGACACTGATGATATTTTAAATACCAGTGACATAGATTCCATCATCAGAGCAACATGCAAGCCAACACAATATGACAAACTGAGAGAGAAGTTGTTGTTGTTAGGTGCCATTGAGTCATTTCCAACTCATAGTGACCCCATGCACAGCAGAACGAAATACCGCCTGATCCCGCACCAGCTCCATGATGCTTGCAATACTTGAGCCCATTGTCGCAGCCACCATGTCAATCCATCTCATTGAAGGCCTTCCCCTCTTTCGTGGACCCTCCACCTTACCAAGCATGACATCCTTCTCTAGGGAATGGTCCCATCTGACTACATAACCAAAGTAGGTGAGATGAAGTCTGGTCATCCTCGCTTCCAAAGAGCATCTCAGCTGCACTTCTTCCAGGACAGATCTGTTAGTTCTTTTAGCAGTCCATGGTAACTTCAGCACTCTTCGCCAGCACCACAACTCAAAAGCATTAACTCTTCTTCAGTCTTCCTTATTCACTGTACAGCTCTCACATGCATACAAGGCAATTGGAAATATCATGGCCTGTGTCAGGCATACCTTAGTCCTCAAGGAGACATCCTTGCTCATCAGCACTTGAAAGATTTCCTTCACAGCTGACCTACCCAGTGCTACAAGTCATCTAATGTCCTAACTGCTGCTTCCATTGGCCTTGATTGTAGAACTAAACAACATGAATTCTTTGACAACCTCACTCTTTTCACCATTTATAGTGATGCTGCTTATTGGTCCAGTTGTGAGGATTTTTGCCTTCTTTATATTGAGATGTAATCCATACTGCAGACTGTGTTCCTGAATCTTCATCAGTAAGTGCCTCAAGTAATCCTCACTTTCAGCAAGCAAAGTTGTATCATCAGAGTATCTGAGGTTGTTAATGATTCTTCCTCCAATCCTGATGCCATGTTTTTCTACATATAGTCCAGCTTCTTGGATTATTTGCTCAGCATATAGATTGAATAAGTATGGGGAAAGGATACAACCCTGATGCACTCCCTTCCTGATTTTAAACCATGCAGTGTCCCCTTGTTCCATTTGACTGACAGCCTCCTGGTCAAGGTACAGGTTTCTCATGACTACAATCCAGTATTTGGGAATTCCCATTCTTCTCAATGTTATCCATAATTTGTCATGATCCACACAAGCAAATGCCTTTACATAGTCAATAAAGCACAAGTAAACATCTTTCTGGTATTCTTTGCCTTGAGCCAAGAAGGTCTGACAGCAGCTTTGATATCCCTTCTTCCACGTCCTCTTCTGAATCCAGGTTGCACCTGTGGAAGTTCTCTGTCAATATACTGGGAGCTCTGGTAGCATAGTGGCTAAGGCACTTGGCTGCTAACCAGAAGGCTGGCGGTTCAAACCCATCAGCCCCTCCTCGGAAGGAAGATGGGGCAATCTACTTCCATAGTGATACTGCCTCAGAAACCCAAGGAAGGGTCGCTATGAGTCAGGTCTGACTCGACAGCACATAACAACAACAACATACTGCTGCAACCATTTTTGAATCATTTTCAGTAAGATCTTACTTGTGTGTGATATTAATGATATTGTTCGATAATTCTGTGGAATCACCTTTCTTTGGAATGGGTACAAATATGGATCTCTTCCAGTCAGTTGGTCAGATAGCTGTCTTCCAAATCTCTTGGCATAAC
>NW_006921712.1:496528-512164 GCF_000298275.1 Orycteropus afer afer
TTTTTTTTGTCCTCTCCCTGCTTCCCACCTCGCTGCCTTTTCTTAGGTCCCTGGAATCTGAATGAGAATGCAATCACTTTAAAATCCAAAATGGTTGCCACTTGTAAACAGAGACAAGTAGTGGCTTTTAATATCCTTGATGGGGGGGCTCCTGCATGAGAGGCCCATGAATGATGTATTTCTTTGAAAAATGTGAATTTTAGTCACCACAATTCATTTTAGTGCCTGTCTCTGTGACACCTCAGCCAAAACTTCCAAGTTAACATCCTGTTACAGTTGCCTTAGTTAATGTGATGGTCTCTCCTGGGAACCAGGGCTGAAAGTACATGTGCAAGGTATTAGAGTAATAAAGGAAACCAAATGCTTATATAAAATGACATTGGATACCAACCACAAAAAGGTACATGTTAGATGCTTCAAAAAGGAAAAAACAAAAACATTTACTATTTGTCAGGCACTGTTCAGCACAGAGGAAACAAAAATATAGACACTAACACTCTGGAGACAGAACAGATAAAACACATACACAAGATAAATGCTGTGATCCTAGGAACAAAAGATAACAGTATAATCAAAGGAATACAAATTAAGGCAATAATGAAATACTATTATCACCTATCAGAATGATAATTAAAATATTGGAAATACTCTGTAAATTAGGATGAAAGGATGCAGTTATTCTGAATGCTACTATTGGGAGGGTAAATCAATGCAAACTCTTTGAAGGACAAAAACACTATCTGTCAACATTGTAAATGTATACACCCTTTGACTAAACAGTTCTAATTCCACTTCTACAATTCTATCCAAAAATATTCATACACAGAGCACAAAGTTGTATTCACTAGAATGTTCATTGCAATTTTCTTTGAAACGACAACTCAGTTGAAAAAAACTTAATGAATGCAGAACTCAGTAAGCAAATTTTAATGTATTTTATATACTAGAATAAACAGAATGAAATAGATTTTTCGGTGCACATGTGGAAACATTGCCTAGATATAGCACTAGCCAAGTGTCCTGGTTCTCTAGAGCTGCTATAACAGACATACCACAAGTGGATGGCTTTAACAAACAGGGATTTATTCTCTCATTGTTTAGGAGGGTAGGAGTCTGAGTTCAAAGTATTGACTCTAGGGTCTGGATGAAGGCCTTTTGATCTTGGGCTTCAGTTCTGCCTCCTGTTATAGGCCTCCTAGAGCAGGAGGCTTCTTCTGACTCACATTGTTGCTGGTTGCTGAGGCTGATGAACCCAACATTGATAAGTATAATGGCACAGTCCCAACACTAGCAGACAGCATGTCAGGCTACAATTTCAAATCCAGGAACAACCCCAACATGGCAGGCAACCTGGCAGGCCACTGAGATGAAGACTCAGCTAAATGCAGGATGCAGATATGCCAAAAGGTTGAAGTCTTTCCCAAAGCTTCTCCTATGCATTGGAAGAAGCCACACCCCAAAGGCAGATCTGTAGTTGAGCACAGCACTTTCCACCATGAAGGTGATTACAATCTCATCATAAGGAATAAGTACATCCAGCTGCCCATCAACTCAAAACCATAGCCCAACCAAGTTGACTCACAACTGTAAAACTTTAACATATTTCACAAGAGACGAAAGCACAGAGCAGTATGAATTGTATGAACTTAAAATGTTATATAGAAGGAATCTTAAACTGTTTAGAATAGTAATAGAACTCCAGGTAGAGATGAGGGAAGAGAATTTTTTTGTTTATTTCATGTCCTTCTGAACATTTTAGTTTTTTTCTATATGTATGTATTGTAGTAGAATAAAGGTTAATTTTTTAAATTTATAGTAATAGCCTAGAGGCATGAATGACTAAATGCTAATGCACACATAAATTATAGTGTGCTGAAGAAATCTGAGGGCTTTACCACAGGATGGAAAGATAAATATAGAGGACTAGGAATATTGTTTTCTACATCAAAATCTCATGATGTGGTTAAAGAAGTATACCTGTGTCTGAAATCAGTTAATGCTACCAAATAATTTAGACTTGGGTTTTTCAGTAAATTTATAGAAATTGCTTTATACAAAGATCAATTATTTAATCAAAAGAAAGATAAGAAAGGTAGACAATTATAGAAACTGTAGTATGTGTTCAGAAGAAAATTAATATTTTCAAGTAAAATAGATAGAATTTTAATGCACTTAATATAAATGATGAATAAAAATCTATGAAATTATTAGTTCCATTAGTCTAGCCAAACATTTGCCTGAGGAAAAGAATCCAGTAATGTCATAATTTAGGTACATCAAGGTTTAGTGTATCAAGCATTTTCAGTTGAGTTACTTCCTTTGTTTTCCCCTGTGAGGTAGGTAAACCAAAAAACAAATCTATTGTCATCATATCAATTATGACTCATGGCAACCCCATGTGTTCCAGAGTAGAATTGTTGCACAGGATATTCTTGTCTGTAATCGTTAAAGAAGAGGATCATGGACTTTCCTCTGTGGCACCGCTGGATATATGTGAGCACTACGCTTTAGGTCAGCAGTTGAACACAAAGTATTTTGCCACCATCACTGTTTATCCTTCCCTAGGACCTCTGTGAGGTAAATAGAACCTGAATTATGATCATTCTCCAGAGTGGGCAAATCTTATGTGTTGGGACTTGAACCAAGATCCCCTGACAACCAAACCATTATTCTTCCCAGAGGTGTCATTAAGTAGTCACTTTGACTGGTGCATATGGGCTGACAATGGGTTGAGGAAGCAATACACTAGGATCATATTTCACTTTAAATCAGCATTTTACTAATCAATCATCCTTCAGTTTAAGGGATTTATTCATTTATTACTTCTCAAAAACCTTCAAAACCAACATATGCACTATTCTTTTATAAATTATATAGTCAAAAAACTTGAATTTATTGTTTTAGGCAACACTGATAAAGGTAAATTTAGTAAATCACAAACTTAAAACAGCTTGGTTAAGAATACTGTTAAGAGGTTTTGATACCATTTATTTTTTTTCTCCATTAGATTCCCAAACTCTCATTGTTTTGGAAGAATTTTACTCTCAGATATAGAAGTTGCAACTCTTTATTCATTTTTTAAAGAAGTTGATTTAAAATAGCACTAAAATGTTCAAGGTACTGAGTTATTTTACAGAATAAAAATAACAGAGAATCATCTGATTTTAGAGAAAAACACAAAAATATGTAACTGACTGGTTTGGTCATCCACATTTTTGCTGATATCCTGGTAGATTTTTCTGTGTTTTCATTAACTTTTGCATGTAGCTATAGTATTGCTCTCAGTTGAACAAGAGTCAAAATGTTTTTAGACTTATAACCTCCAAATGAAAGAAGCCACAGACCAGAATAGGATCTGAAGAACTTGCTAAAAACTCTGAATCCTAGGACAAACTGTGCACACAGACATTCTAAAGCAGAAGCCAGGAAGCTGATTTTTTGATAAGCATCCATGCCGATTCTTTAATCAGCAAAGTACAGGAACCACCGAGCTAGAGAGAAAGACAATTTAACAGCCACAGGTAACTTTTCAAAACTTATTATAAATAAGTGAAGACCAGGCCTTATGGGGCCTGAGGATTTAAGGAAGAGTTAAAATTAAAGTAACATTGTCATCTAGTCCTAGAATCACAGATTACAGTGCATCCAGGAGATGTTCAATTTTCCTACCACAGTATCTTGAGGAGAAGGTGTGTGTTTAAGAGTCAAACCAAAATAAAACAAATTCATTGCCATCGAGCAGATTCCGACTCATAGCGACCCCCTTTGGGTTTCTGAGGCAGTGAATCATTATAGAAATAGATTGTCCAGACTTCCTTCTGCAGAGTGGCTGGTGACTTTGAACTGCTAACCAGAAGGTTAGCGGTCAATACCTTAGGCACTCCCCACCCATCAGAATGTAATGGGCTAAGGAGAGTTTGGTGTGAAAGAGAATATGATAAAAGCTTTGATAGCAGCATGCCATGCAGTGTGATAGAAGCTGGCCTATCTCCACTCTTGCTCTAGGAGTAGATCCGTAGACCAACTCTTTGCTAAACCTAAGTTGAAATTCTTTCCCTTGGTGTTCTTTTCCATGAGTTCAACATTTCTTGCCTCTTCTAGTCATGAGTGTGATAAGATATCAAGGACCAAGATCAAAAGACAGCCTTAGGAAAATGGACCTGAGAGACAACTCTGACTTTTGTTGTAGACCAAGCAATAAAAGGTATCCTGTGAACCCACATGATCCCACTGGGCTCACAAGGGCTTATGAAAATAGCAGTTTAGGGCATTGTTTTCACCTTGCATGGACTTTTTCAACCATGCAGCAGTGATAAGCAAACTACTGAATTCCACAGAGGATTCTGGTCTTAGATCTAAGACAAAATTCTTTCTATCCTGAAGATATAAGTAACAGAGTAACCATAAATATCCTTCAAAGGACTCACAACAAAGGCCAAAACTTCTAGACCAAAAAGCTAGTACAGGAATTTAGAATACTTTATAGCCATGGATACTATTAAAAAAAAAAACAAAAAAATCTGATGAAAACTGCAGATGTTTTCTCTGAAAAAATAATTAGATGTTCACACAAACTATGTATATAACTTCAGAGTACTGAATTTCTTCCATGATATCTCTATGGGGCTAAGAAAAAAAATTAAACTTTTCCTGATCTAATAGGAGCCTTGGGTAGAATACCTTACCAGTTACAACTACCCCATTCAGAGAACATTAATGAAAATTGTCAGGCACTGGACTTAGCCACTCAACCATACTTTTAAAAATCAACCCACCTCCAGGTAATTGCCCATTTCCTGCCCATACTTTCAAACACTGATAATGTTCCCTTCACCTATTATGGCAAGAATTTACTTTAAATATGCAACTGGTTAGTATTACTGTCTACAAAATGATTCAAAGCTAACTTCCATCCCAAGTCTTCCATCCAGACCTTACTTCAAGATCAGATAGTTGTTTTCCCTGTTGATAGATAATTTAAGCTATACACTATTATTCAGTTTACATGTCACAACTCCTGAGATTTAGCAAAATATGCTTATATGCCAGCTACATGTAGGAGTATTTTGTCTGGGGATTCTTCCTGGCCAAGTAATACCCTGCAGTTCTGCAAGAGGTGGGAAGGGGGATTAAAAAAGTAGCACTTTAGGAACTGTGACATTTTTATTTACTGAGTAAAAGTTACTTCCTCAAGTGGGCAGATAGCTAACCCAAGAGAATGAGCAGATTTAAGTGATACCTCACCATCCAGCCAACCCATCTATAAAAGAAAAACAAAAAAAAAAAAATTTTCTGCAACATCATGCCAATTGTTTTTTCGTAAAACCTAAAATTTGAGATAAATGAGGCAAACAATCACATAGCTTCTGCTGTAAAACAAACATATGGTTGAGAAACTGTGTACTCACAATCATTAGAGAACATCCTTTTTTCTTAGTGCTCCACTGAACCTTCTGGAGAGGCCGCTGCTTATAAAAATACTTGATGGGGTGGAGAGAAGTAATTAATGCTTTCTGAACAGTTCATACTCATCTTAGTTACCTACTGCTGCTATAACAGAAATTCCACAAGTGGATGGCTTTAACAAACAGCAATTTATTCTCTCACAATTTAGGAGGCTAGTCATCCAAATTTAGGGTACCAGCTCTAGGGGGAGGCTTTCTCTCTGTGTTGACTCTGGGAAAGCTCTTTGTCTCCTTTCAACATCTGTGGGCCTGGCATTCCTTGGAGATCTGTATGTATCTTGGAAACTCACCCTGGGTCTAGGAGGTTCTCAGTGCAGGGACCATGGGTCTAAAGGACACACTCTACTCCTGGTTTTTCTTTCTTGATGGTAGGAATTCCCTTCTTCTCTCTCTCCTTTTATCTCTTGTCAGAGGAAAGGTGATATAGGCCACACCCTAGGCAAACTCCTCTTACCTTGGAGCTGGGCTGTAAACTAAGGGTGTTATATTCCACCCTAATCTTCTTACAACTGATCAACCAATCACATCATGCAAGATGATTACATCATTACAGAACTGCCAAATTACATCATTACAGAACTGGCAAACCACTGAGAATCATGGCCTGGTCAACTTGATGCATATTTTTGGAAGATACAATTCGATTCATGACAAAGCTATTCCTCACCAAATAAAATCAGGTTACATATATATCTTTTGCTCATATGCAGAGTTATTCGAAAAATAACTTAGCCTCTTTGGAAACTTCAGAAACTCTTTGGAGCATACAGGACCTTTCCAAGTAACCCACTCCTTTGTGGAGCTAACTGGTATTTTTCACATGAAATCCAAAATACTGTCATTCACACACACACACACACACACAGAGAGAAGCTTGCCTGAGGCTTGTATAAATGAATAAAAAAATCTTTGGCTCATAATTTCATTCTTCACTATCAACTTGTAAATTATGCAGTAGCTACCCAATGGACCAATGTCAATATAGTGGAAAAGCTGGTAAATAATATAGAAAGTGTTGTTATTTATTAAATCGTCTATATAAAATTTGTGACAAAAAGAGTTTGAGGCAGCTGATTATCATGATTTACATTCAAGATTTCAAAGGCTGCCTTATTACTTTCTTTCCAGAAGTCCTTAAACCTCACATTTCCAGCTTCACAAGATCTCATTTTCCTTGCTAATGTTTCAGGTCAATTTAATGAATATTTACTGAGCAGCAATTACAGAAGGTGGCTATATAAATGAAGAAGGCACTCTTCTTGTTACCAGAGAATGTTCAATTCACTAGGGGAGATAAAGCACCAGTACCCACAAGGAGTATTATGCCTGTGATAATTCAATTACAAACTAACTAATACAAGAACACAAAAGAGGGGTCTTCATTATAAAATCTCAGAGACATCTTCACAATTTTGCTTGTCATTGCTCTGCTATTGACATCAATTCCCCTTGATCCTGGGATTGGGTTGTTCAGGACAATTTGTTGCACCACATTGATTTCTCTCTCTCTCTACTTTTCTTCTTCATGCTGTGAAAGAGTCAATATTTCACGCCAGGCAATGTACAAAGAGGGGTAAAAATACTGTTGCATGCACTTTCAAATGACATCCAACAAAGAGATTTTTAAATCTAAAAAGGTTTTTTTTTTTTGAGGGGGAAACTTTCCTCCTCTCTACCCTAGACTGATTTCTGAGGCACAGCAGGGTGTGGTAGGAAGAATAAGGACTGTAAATCAGGAAACCAGTGACTCAGGCTGTAACCAACAGTGAGAACTTTAGCAGGTAGGTCATTTCATCTCTCTGATCCCACAGAAAAAATTAGACCTTATTCATTGTCACTCTGCCCAATAATACTGCTGCCAAAATCCTTGGAGATGTCACTATTTAAGACCACTTTGCTAATACTCTGCCGTCTTAGTTGTTTGACCAATGATCTTATCCTATGCTTTATCACAATACTTCTGTGTCCATTTCGTGACTGTCACTTCTAATTTTCCCAATTCAATCTTCCAGATCTCAACTCCTTTATTTCTTTGATCTTAACAGTCACTGCACTCCATTAACTCTACTCATTTTTTGCTCTTCCTCTTTCTGTTCATAACTTCTCATCTATCCTTATAGAGTGAAGATATCATGGCCAACATTTATAAACATCTGTTTGAGTGTATCTTCAACTTCTTTCTTCTACCATTATGTTTAGTAAGCAAAATCTCAACCTTATTTGAATCCAGCTCTTTAAATATTCCTCATCTTCTTCTGAGTATATTAATCTGGCTGGAGAAAACAACATGTATCTGTGCTACAGGACCTCTTTTAAATGGCCACTTCTTTTTAGAAGATCCTTAGTGGTGATCCTACAAAATTTCTCTTGGTCCTTTCATTCTCTCGCTCTCTTAGTTGACAATATTTGCCTTCTCTTCTTCACCCAATTGTGCAAAACTTCCTGCCCATCCTATTATTTAATTGACCAAATAGAAACAATCAACCAGAAGAAAAAAGACCTTCCACAGACTCTCACAACCACATCTCCCTAGTATCTAAATCTGCATCTGTGTGAAGAACTTTTCCTCCACTTACCACGGATGAACTTTCTGTGCTTTTATCTAAGGTTGATCCATGGATCCCATTCTTTGACACCCACTCACAGGTATATCTCCAAATATTGAGCCCTTTCTATCCAGGATCACCATAAGATATAGCTCCTGGAAACACAATTTACAGTGACCTCTACTTTTCTCTTCTTTAGATCATTTCTCTCAACTAAAAATATGTCCTATTTTCCATTAAAAATGAATAGGACAAAACTTTCCCTCGATTCTACATCATCTTTCAACTATTGTTTCATTTTTCTTTTCACCTAAATTTCATGCAAGTGTCATTTGTACTGGGTGTCTCATTTTCCTCTTTTTTCTTATTCTCTCTTGACTTTTAATGAGTCAAGTTTTTCTCCACAATGAAAGCACTTTCAAAGTCACCAGTAATCTCCATATCCAATGGTCAAAAACACTAATGGTCAAGTCCTCAGTCATTCCTTATCTTAATGAACCTAATTCCAGAATTTGACAGTTGATGTCATGATCACATGTTAAGACATTTTTTCCCCTTGGCTATAAGAACATCGCCATCTTTTGGTTGTCCTTCTATTCAGTAGCTGTTTCCTCTTCATATCCTTTGCTGCTTCCTCTTTGTCTTCCTGTTCTCTAATTGTTGAGAGTTCCAAGACTCAATCATATTCTCTAGCTCCTTTCATTCTCTGGATAATTTTGTCTAGTTATATGGCTTTAAGTACTATCTTTATATTAATGTTTCCATAATTTACATCTCTAGGCCAGGCATAGTTCCTGTCTATTAACTGTGTACTGGGTATCTCAACTTTGACATCTAGTAGGCATTAAACTTAACATGTACCCAGATTCCTTATTTTCAATCCAAAATCTATTCCTCCAATATTTTTCCCTATCTTAGTAAATGAGAACTCCAGCTTTTAATAGCTCAGATAAAAAGTATTGGAGTTATCCTGGATTTCATTATTTCCCTCAAAACTTGCCTTCAATCTATAAGTAAAACTTATTGGTTCTACTGTCATTATATATCACGAATCTGAGCATAGCCCACCACATCCACTATCACAACTATCATGATTTAAGTCACAATTTACTCTTACTTGGATTATTAAAATAACATCTTAAGTGTCTCCTTGATACCACCCTTTGACCCTATGATCATTATCAATACAGCAGCTAGAGTGATTATTTACAAACTAGGTCAAGTTATGTCATTCTTCAACTCAAAATCCTCCAATGGTTCCCATCTCACTCAGAGTGACAAACAAAGTCCTTCAATGTCCTAATAAACCCTATAGGATTTTCATTGGAATTTGGTGTGAAAAACATTATTGAATATGCCATACAGTATCAGAAGAAGAAACAAATCTGTCTTGGAGGAAGTACAGCCAGAATGCTCCCTAGAAGTGTGAATGGCCAGACCTTTTCCCTTGTAATTTGGTCATGTTATCAGGAGTCACTGTACCAAAAAAGGATTGATCAACATTCAACAATTTCAGGAAGCAGTATGTGATCAAGAACCAATGGTACTGAAGAAACAAGTCCAAGCTTCGCTGAAGGATTTGGTGAAAAACAAAGCTCCAGGAATTTACAGAAGAAGCGTAGAGATGTTTCAATGCACATATGCAACACTGGAAAGGCTCAATCATTTATACCAAGAAATTTGGAAGACAGCTACCTGCCCAACCCACTGGAAGAGATCCAGATTCTTGCCCATTCCAAAGAAAGGTGATTTAATGTTGTTGTTGTTAGGTGCCCTCGAGTCGTTTCTGACCCATAGTGACCCCATGCACAGGAGAAAGAAACACTGCCTGATCCTGCGCCAGCTCCACGATCCCTGCTATACTTGAGCCCATCATCGCAGCCACCGTGTCAACCCATTTTGTTGAAGGCCTCCCCCTCTTTCGTCGACCCTCCACCCTAACAAGCATGACATCATTCTCCAAGGAATGGTCCCTTCTGACAACATGACCAAAATAGTGAGAGGAAGTCTGGCCATTCTCACTTCCAAGGAGCATTTCGGGTGCACTTCCTCCAGGACAGGTGATTCAATAGAATATGGAAATCACAGAACATATCATTACTATTTACACACAAGTAAAAAGTTGTACACAAAATAATTTAAAAACAGTTGCAGCAGTCCATCAACAGAGAACTGCCAGAAATTCAAGCCAGATTTAGCAGACATGGAACGAGACCCATCATTGCTGATGTCAGATGGACATTGGCTGAAAGCAGAGAATACCAAAAAATAAAAATAAATTTACTTGTGTTTTCTTGACTATGCAAGGACATTTGTTTGCATGCATCATAATAATTTATGGATAGCACTGTGAAGAATGGGAATCTCAGAACAATTGTGCTCATGAGGAACCTGTACACAGACCAAGAGATCATAGTTTGAACAGAACAAGGAGATACTGCATGGTTTAAAATCAAGAAAGGCGATTAAAATCAAGAAAGAGCAGTAGCCTTTCCTCCTACTTATTCAATCTGTGTGCTGAGCAAATAACATAAGAACCTAGACTATATGAAAAGAAACATGGCACTAGGATTGAAGAAACACTCATTAACAAACTGTGATATGCAGATGACACAACCTTGCTTGCTGAAAATGAAGAAAACTTGAAGTACTTACTGACCAATATCAAAGACTACAGCCTTCATTATGGATTATACCACAATGTAAAGAAAACAAAACTCTTCACAACTAGACCAATAAGAAACATCATGATAAATAGAGAAAAGATTGAAGTTGTCAATGATTTCAGTTTACTTGGATTCATAACCAACACCCATGGAAGCATCAGTTAAAAAACCAAAAGATACATAGCACCGGGCAAATCTGCTGCAGAAGACCTCTTTAAAGCATTAAAGAACAAAGATGTCACTTTGAAGACTAAGATGTGCCTGACCCAAGCCATAGCATTTTCAATTACCTCACATGAATGTGAAAGCTGGACAATGAATAAGGAAGACTGCAAAAGAATTGATGCCTTTGAATTATGGTGTTGACCAAGAATATCGAGTATATCAGGACTGCCAGAAAAGTTAACAAATCTGTCTTGGAACAAATACATTCAGAATTCTCCTTAGAAGTAAGAATGGCCAGACTTCATCTCTCATATTTTGGTCATGTTATCAGGAGGGACCAGTCCATGGATAAGGATATCATGCTCATTAAAGTACACGGTCAGTAAAAAAACAGAAGGCCCTAAACAAGATCGATTGGCCCAGTGGCTCCAACAGTGGGCTCAAGCATAGCAATGATTGTGAGGATGACACAAGACTGAGCAGGACTTCATTGTTGTACATAGCATAGCCATGAGTCGAATTCAACTCAATTGCACCTAACAACAACAGTAACATTAAATCTTTGATCTAATTTCCAAGGCTCCCTCTTACTGTATACACATACTCACTTACTCTGCTTCAATCACACTGGCCTCCTTGCTAATCTTTAACTATATAAAGCGTACTCCAAGTCAGGACAATTGTACATATGGGAATCATATGCCTAGAATGCTCTCTCCACAAATATCCCCAATGCCTCATATGTCACTTCCTTCAAATCTCTTGACCACCAAATAGTAATCTCTTCTACCTCACACTACCCTAACTATATTATATTGTCTTACTCTCTTTTTAAGTCTTATTATCATCTGACATAATACATACTTATTTATAAATAGTTTCTTTTTCCTTAACCTATGCTTAAGAAAAACGTGATATCAGGATTGGAGGAAGAATCATTAACAACCTGAGATATGCAGACGATACAATTTTGCTTGCTGAAAGTGAGGATGACTTAAGGCACCTACTGATGAAGGTTGAAGAATACAGTCTGCAGTATGGATTACATCTCAACATAAAGAAAACAAAAATCCTCACAACTGGACCAATGAGCAGCATCACAATAAATGGAGAGAAGATTGATGTTGTCAAGGAATTCACGTTGCTTGGTTCTACAATCGATGCCAATGGAAGCAGCAGTCAGGACATTAGACGGCGTGTAGCATTGGGGAAGTCAACTGCGAAGGAACTGTTTCAAGTGCTGAGGAGCAAGGATATCTCCTTGAGGACTAAGGTGCGCCTGACACAAGCCATGATATTTCCAATCGCCTGGTATGCATGTGAGAGCTGGACAATGAATAAGGAAGACCGAAGAAGAGTTGATGCTTTTGAGTTGTGGTGCTGGCAAAGAATGCTGAAAGTACCGTGGACTGCTAAAAGAACTAACAGATCTGTCCTGGAGGAAGTGCAGCCAGAATGCTCCTTGGAAGCAAGTCTCACCTATTTTGGTCATGTTGTAAGAAGGGACCATTCCCTGGAGAAGGATGTCATGCTTGGTAGGGTGGAGGGTAGACGAAAGAGGGGGAGGCCTTCAGGGAGATGGATTAATACAGTGGCTGCGATGATGGGCTCGAGTATAGCATGGATTGTGGGGCTGGCGCGGGATCGGGCAGTGTTTCATTCTGCTGTGCATGGGGTTGCTATGAGTCGGAAACGACTCGACGGCACTTAACAACAGCAACAACATGCTCCATAGAGTTTTTCCTCCTGCCCAAAGCAGAGCCTGGCATAAAGCTTGTGTAAAGACAATTTCTGAAGTAATCTCAGAAAACAGGAGTGAGGAACCAAGAAAAATAAGAAAGGAGAATGAATTATCAACTTGGCCTTTGCTGTAAGGAACTGGTACTTATTCTCACTGGTACCTTGTTGGAAGCCTTATGAACTTCAACTTGAAGCCATTCATCTGAGAGAGAAAGGAGAAACATCAGCTCCCATCCTCATCCCTATTAACAAGAAGGTCCCCACAGGGGCTAATACCTATATTTAGCAGTTGTACATTGTGAGCACTGAGAGAGATGTAGGAAGCATAAATATGGACAAGGTATTGTTGAATTATACCCATAATAAACTGGTTGAAACCTGCTTGAAACAGGTTGCTACAGCAGTGACTAGAACAAGATGTGGGGCCTGCAATATTTGGCATGGCACATAAGTTGTGTCCAACACATCCCTCCTCTGTAATGTTAGCTCCGTGAGGGCAAAATGTGCCTCTTTTATATTTTTATGTAACTAGATCATGTAGTTGTTATAATCCTACTCATAATAAAGAGCAAACAATTATGTCCTGCTTGTTAATGTAAGATACTGTTATATACACATGAAATATATTAATTCATTAATCCTCATCATACTCCTAAGTCCTGTACTATTATTGTCTCCAATTTACAAATGAGAACACAAAGAGGTTAAGTGACTTGCTCAAAATCATTGAATGCCAAAATGTTTAAAACAAAAATTGAACCCTATATGTCTCTGCTTTTAACTGTTATACTACAGAATAGTGACGGGGACATGGTGTCAAAGAAATATTAATGGAATCAATACATTTCATGAGACTCTCCTACTGCTAACATTTTCTACTTTTGCTTTCTAAATTGGCTTGATTCAAAGTGGGTGAACATTCTTGAAATGATGTAGACAAAACTCTTTCTGTCCTAAGAAGAACTACCTGTTGTGAAATTGTGTTCATGAGCTCACTAATTCAACACATATTTTGCATACATATAATGTACCATGTTTTACAACAGATAACAGAAACCGATGATGTTTACTTCAAGAAGGTGAAAGTCTAGTAGGAAAACTAGACTTGCATAAGAGTAGCTTGGGTGGCACAAGTGGTTTGTGATCAACTGCTGTCCTATAGCATGGCAGCTCAAACATACTTAGTGTCCGCAGAAGAAATACCTGAGGACCTACTTCTATGAACATTACAGCCAAGAAAACTCTATGGAGCAGTTTTCCTCTGAAACACATAGGGTTGTCATGAGTCAGAATTGACTCCATGGCAAAACAATAACAACATGTCATTGTGAACAAGGATTCAGAGTAACCCAGAGAAGGGAGTGGTTTTCTATGCCTAAGCAGGATGTGGGTAAGTTCTCATAGGAAGTAGCATGTAAAATGTCTCTGCATGTAGTAACTAATAGGTGATGGCTGGTCTGATCAAAAAGAAAGAAAACTCCAGGCAAAGCAACTAGCAGATGCAATAGTACAGCTTTTGAAAGGACACAAATTTAAACTGTTATTATTGGCGTCAGTGTTGTCATTACAGTTGGTGTCATCCAATGTAGTAATTAGTGGAATCACCCCATGGACAGGCTGGCCTGAGGAACTTTCAATCTCCCTACCCTTCCCCTCACAATTCCCCACAGAGAGACTGTGTAGCCCTTCAGCTCCTGTCCCTATCCCCCACGGAGACCCTTCTCTCAGCAGTGGTGGGCCACATTCTCCTGTGTGATTGACAGAGAGAGGGTGACAAGTTACCACAGTAGGTGACAACTGATACTAGCCCTGTGATATCAATGCCTTGGTCGCCCCTCCCACTGTGGCAGTGGGGACCCTGGGTTCATTTTGTTGTCATCCTCTCTGACAGAGTCAGGGGGTATGTCCACATGCCCAGATCCTCCTAGTGATGCCACTGGCAGGCATTGAATTTGCAAAGGGGCAAGGTATGAGAACAGACAAGAGGAGAAGTTACCAGACAGACCATGCTTAGTCTTGTATCCTAAAGACATTAGAGCTCATTTTGCAAGTAAGCTACAAAATATTTTTGTCAGGAGAGTGATTTGATAAAAACTTATTTTCAAAAATATCACCTGAATGGCTGTGTGAAGGGGCAAGTTAGCGAAGGCAGGAGATTGGTTGGGAAGCCATTACAAAAATCTTTAGCACCAACCATCATATTTCCCTTTAAAGAAGACAAATCTATCAGGGGGGTAAAGGCATTTGGAAAATAAGTTTAAGGATTTTAGAAGACGATTTGGCTTAGCTTTTGGTTTTAAAGATTTCAGAGTGCTTTGAACTTTCCCTGTTTGCCAAGCCCTCTGGGGTAGCTAATGAATGTGGCCATCAAAGGATGCTCCCGTGCCCAGACTTAGAATTGTCCCATCCGTACATCACTGTTGACAGCCTGACACTGCAGTGCCAAGAGTCCCATAACCTTATTCTGTCATGAAGGTTGCTGAAGAGATTTACTGAGAATGCCTAGCAAATAAGCAGTCCATGCAGGTCTTCTCATCAGCGGCTTAGGGCACGATAACAGGAATATAAAGTGCTGCATTATTGACAAAGTTCTCACAGATGCCGTCGGGGAAGGACTCTCTTCCCAATGTCAGGCAGGATGACAGACCTCATCATCTGTAATCTTCCCAACATTCAGCACCCATGTGTCAGGGAAGTCAGAAGAACTAGAATAAGAACAGTCATCTGAATGAGCCCAGAAGATAATAAAATAGCCACTTGATATCCCCAAATCAATAAGGTTTCCCCAAATATGAACTGCATTGAATTGTAGATCCTTTGAGATGGCATTAACCAGGAAGTCTTTGCCATAAATAAGACAATTTATTAGCAGATAGTCTTACCTGCTTACTATATCAACAAGGAAAAATTATTTTTTGTTTGCACTTTGGCTCACTGATTATGGTAAATAAATAAATTTTAAAGAAACTAGCAATGTTAGCAACTGATGTTTTTGTTACTTTTGGGCTAGAGTACTGCGACGTTTTAAAGGGAGAGAAACAAAAGGAAATTTTT
>NW_006921712.1:512264-513469 GCF_000298275.1 Orycteropus afer afer
ATATATAAAACATGGATTGCTACAAAATCTTTAGCATAAAACAAATATTTTGCCGCAAAAAAATAGTGTTTAAAAATGTTATGTGAGTTGGTATGTAAGTGTAGAATGGAATAGAATAGAAACACCTCAGTTCAAATTACACTTCAGGTCAGTGGTGTATGGAGGACAAGGCCATGAGAATCAAATGCCTGGATGTAGACAAAATGAAGTACATTGTCTGTACACATTTTAAAAACAATAATGACACTTACTAAAAGTGGTTATGATTTTTTGTTTTCATTTATACTAGCAATTCTAGACAATGTCAATGACACTCCTCCTCCCACACATCCTTATTTGTCTAAATTCTAAACAATTTCTGCAGTTACTATAATTCTAATAATACATGTGTAAGCTTTACATTCCAAAAAAATAATACCAAACTCACATTTTTATTACTTTTCCTTTAATAAACATCGGATTCAACATGGAACTTACTTTAAAAAATTCCCAGTTACATACTGGGTCCCTGACATAGACTTAGGTAGGGATAGTCCTTGTAAGATTAAGTACAGAATTATTCAAACTCTTGCTGTGAACAAAGTTTGTGTCTCTACCCCCTATGGTACTACATATCTCTGCACTTATGAAACAGATTTTAAATGAACAAGACAGACCAAAAAACCAAACACACTGCCCTCAAGACAATTCCAACTCATAATAACACTATAAAACAGGGTGACAAGTCAAATGCCTTTGGATTAAACCACCAGAGCGCCACAGGACCCTGCCTCATAGGGTTTCCAAGGTTGTATAATTTTACAGAGGGAGGCTGCCACATCTTTCTCTCGTGGAACCGCTTGTGGGTTTCAACTGCCAACATTTTGGTTATCAGGGAAGCACTCAACCACTGTGCCATCAGGTCTCAAACAATGACAGTGCAGAGATTTTTAAAGACATAGAAATAGAGTTTGAGTTTAATCAGTTTTTACAAAAACTTGAGGTTTTAATTTGTGTTTAAAACTTAAAACTGTACCACATCCAGGAGTTCTGATAAGATGGCGGTCTAGGCAGAAAGACTTCACAGACCCTCTTCAACAAAGAAAAGGGAAACCAATTAACACAGACACAGAAGATAATCCTGGAGCCCTGAGCCTTGAAGGGGAGGATATGGAAGTGGACTAAACCCCAACTAGCAGAAGAATTTGCATGAAAATACCAAAAAA
>NW_006921712.1:528442-536034 GCF_000298275.1 Orycteropus afer afer
CCTAGGATATCAATCTTTATGCATTCCATTTCATTTTTGACAACTTCCAATTTTCCTAGGTTCATATGTCGTACATTACATGTTCTGATTATTAATGGATGTTTGCCACTGTTTGTCCTCAATTTGAGTGGTGCCACATCAGCAAATTAAGGTCTTGAAAGCTTTACCTTATCCATATGAGTAAGGCTGGTTTTACTCTGTGCAGCTCTTTTCCAGTCCTACTTTGAGAGCTTTCTAAGGTAAGTGACTTATCTTCCTCCTTTGTATTGAACAATGTTTCTGGACTATTCATAAAGTTGTGTAGTGTTTCTCTGCTATTCATAAGGTTTTCCCTGGCCAATTCTTTGAAAAGTTGATGGCCTCCTCCTTCTTCCTAGTCTGTCTCAGTCTGCAAGCCAGGCTGATACCTGTGCAACAGGTGCACCCCACTGGGTTCAAAACACCAGTGGCACAACCTCAAGACTCATAGCAACATGTCACCACAGTAGGACAAACCAACAGACTAGTTTGTCTCCCTTAGCTGTTGGAAACCCCTCCAACCACCCTTACCTGGATCCCTGCCGGTAACTCCTTGATCTGTTCCGGTCCCCCTTGCCTTTTCTGTCCTCTCCCTGCTTCTCAACTCACTGCCTGTTCTTAGGTCCTGTTTCCGTTCAGGTTTTTCCACTAGTTGGTGCCTAATCCACTACTGTATAGTTCCTTTCAAAGCTCAGGGTTCCAGGATTATCCTCTGTATGTCTGTCAATTAGTTTTACTTTTCTTTGTTGAAGAGGGTCTGTGTCGCTTGTCTGACTATTCCTCCATCTTACCGGAAGTAATAGTCCTGTGTAATTAATACCAACCAAACAAAACAAAACCCACTGCCATCGAGTCAGATCCAACTCATAACGACCCTTCCTTGGGTTTCTGAGGGAGTATCACTACAGAAGTAGATTGCCCAACCTTCCTTCCAAGGAGTGGCTGGTGGGTTTGAACCTCTAGCCTTCTGGTTAGCAGTCAAATGCCTTAGGCACTACGCTACCTGAGCTCCTCATCTAATTGATAGTCCCATATAATTCTCCTGGAATTACCCAATTGTAGTATGCTATCTCTTTCCTGTAGGATCATTCACCAGTATGTACATATAATGTTACTTAATCCTCGCAATGGTACAGAAAATGTAATATCAATAAACCAATTTTACAGATGAGGAAATAAAGGTTCTGATTATTTGCTTTATCAAAGATGCACAGCTTCCATGTAACTGAATCAAAATAAAAAGTATATCTGTCTCGCTGCAGACAGATTTGAGTCTGAGTACTTTAACTACTAAGTGAAGCCAACATTTATTATCTGCCTTCTGCACAAAAAGCATTTTATGCTTTATAGCCTCACAAGCCAGTAATGTGGATATTACTTTCCCACTTTTAAAAAAAGGAAAGGAGGTGAGAAGAGTAAAACATTTGTTTATGTGCCACCTTGTTCATAAGAGCTTTGCAGTGGCTTATAATGAGATTTATAATAACATAACCTTATAATAGCACAACCTAAATGAAGATCCACTACTCATCTCAGTTTGTTGTACTGTGATGGCTTGTGTGTTGCTGTGATCCTGGAAGCTATGCTACCATTATTTCAAATATCATCAGGGTCACTCATGGTGGACAGGTTTAAGTGGAGCTTCCAACTAAGATAGGCTACACAAAAGGATATGACCAGGTCCACTTCTGGGGATGGGAAATTGACCACTTTAAACCTTATGAATAGCAATGTGACATTGTCTAAAATAGCGCTGGAAAAGAAGCCCCTCAGGTCAAAAGGCACTCAAAATATGATTGGAGAAGAGATGCCTTCTCAAATGAGGCAACTTTAATGGATGGAGTAAAGCTTATGGGGCTCCATTTGCTTATGTGGCATGAATCAAACTGAGAAGAAACAGCTGCCAATATTGATTAATAATCAGAATATGGAATGTATGAAATATGAATCTAGGAAAATTTGAAGTTGTCAAAATGGAAATGGAAATGGAACACATAAAGATGGATATCGTGGGTATTAGTGAGCTGAAATGGACAGGTATTGGCCATTTTGAATAGGACAAATATATGATCTATTATGCCTGGAATGACAAATTGAAGAGGAATGGCAAAACATTCATCATCAAAAAGAACATTTCAAGATACAAAGTTCAGTACAATGTTGTCAGTGAGAGGATAATATCCATAGGCCTACAAGGAAGACCAGTTTTTATCACTATAATTCAAATTTACATATGAACCACTAAAGTCAAAGATGAAGAAATTGAAGATTTTTACCAACTTAGCAGTGTGAAATTGAACAAATATGCCATCAAGATGTATTGATAATTGCAATTGTTTGGAATGAGAAAGTTGGAAACAAGGAAGCAAAAAGAGTTGGAAAATATGACCTTGGTAATAGAAATGATTTTGAAGATCACATGATAGAATTTTGCATGACTAACAATTTATTCATTGCAAATACTTTGTTTTCAACAGCATGAACACCAACCACATAAATAGACCTCACCATATGGAATACATAGGAATCAAATTGACTACATCTGTGGAAGCAGACAGTGGAGAAGCTCAATATCTTGAGTTAGAACAATGCTGGGGACTAACTGTGGAACAGATTATCAATTGCTCACTTACAAATTTAAATTGAAGTTGAAGAAAATTAGAACAAGTCCATGAGAGTCAAAATATGACCTTGAGTATATTCCACCTGAATTTAGAACCATCTGAAGGTAGAATTAATGCATTGAATACAAGGACCTGAAGAGCAGACAAATGGTGAGAAAATGTAAAGGTCATAATACATGAAGAAAGGGAAAGGTCATTTTAAAAGAAGAGAACACCAAAATGGATTTCAGAAGAGACTGAAACTGGCTCTTGAATGGACAGTAGCTTAAGTGAATGGAAAAAATGATGAAGTCAAAGAGCTGAACAGATTTTTTGAAATGGCAACTCAAAAGATAAAATAGAGTATTATATTGAAATGTGCAAAGACTTGGAGTTGGAAAATCAGAAGAGAACTCATTCTGCATTTCTCAAGCTGCAAGAATAGAAGAAAAATTTCACACCTCACATTGCAATATTGAAGGATCCTATGGGGAAAATATTGAATGATGCAGAGAGCATTAAAAGAAGATGGAAGGACTATAAAACGTCACTGTACCAAAAAGGATTGGTCAATGTTCAACCATTACAGGAGGCAGCATATGATCAAGAACCTAAGGTATTAAGGAAAAGTCCAAACTGCACTGAAGAACTTGATGAAAAACAAGGTTCTAGGAATTGATCAAATACCCATTGAGATGTTTCAACAAACAGATGCAGCACTGGAGGTGCTCACTGGCTTGTGCCAAGAAACTTGGAAGACAACTATTATACCAACTGACTGGAAGAAATCCGTATTTGTGCCCATTCCAAAGAGAGGTGATCTAACAGGATGAAGAAATTATTTAACAATATCATTAATATTATATGCAAGTAAAATTTTGCTCAAAATAATTCCAAAATTTTTGTAGCAGTACATTGACAGGGAACTTCCAACAGTTCAAGCCAGTTTTAGAAAAGAGTATGGAATGAAGGATATCATTGCTGATATAAGATGGATCTTAGCTGAAAGCAAAGAATACCAGAAAGATGTTTACTTGTGTTTTATTGACTATGCAAAGGCACTTGACTGTGTGGATAATAACTAATTATGAATAATACTGCAAAGAAAGGAAATTCACAAACATTTAATTGTACTCATGAGGAACTTGTACATAGACCAAGAGGCAGTCTTTTGAATAGAACAAGGGGATACTGCATGGTTTAAAATCAGGAAAGGTGTGTACCTACACGTATCCTTTCACCATATTTACTCAGTTTATGCTGAACAAATAATCTGAGAAGCTGTAACATATGAAGAAGAATGCAGCATCAATACTGGAGGAAAACTCATTGACAACCTGCACTATGCAGGATACAAACTTGCTTGCTGAAAGTGAAGAGAACTTGAAGTATTTATTGATGAAGATCAAAGATTACAGTCTGTGGCATGGATTACACCTCAATATAAAGGAAACAAATGGACCAATAAGCAACATCATGATAAATAAAGGAAAGATTTAAGTTGTCAAAGATTTCATTTTACTTGAATCCACAATAAAAATCCATGGAAGCATCAATGAAGAAATCAAAAGAAATAATGATTGAGAAAATCTGCTGCAAAAGACCTCTTAAAAGTGTTTAAGAGCAAAGAAGTCCCTTTGAAGACTAAGGTGTACCTAACTAAATCTGTGGTATTTCCAATAGTATCATATGCATGTGAGAGCTGGACAAAGAATAAGAAATACCAAGGTAAAATTGATGCATTTGAATTGTGGTGTCAGTGAAGAATATTGAATATACCATACACTGCTATATGAACGAACAAATCTGTCTTGGAGGAAGTACAATAGGAATAGTCCTTAGAAGCGAAAATGGCCAGACTTCATCTCTCATGCTTCGCTAATGTAATCAGAGTGGGCCAGTCCCTGGAGAAGAATATTATGTTGGGTAAAGTACAGGGTCAGAAGAAAAAAGGGATGACCCTCAAAAAGATGGATTGACATAATGGCTGTTATGATGGCCTCAAGTATGTAAATGATTGTAAGGATGGTGCAGGACCGGATAGTGTTTCATTGTTTTACAAAGAATCGTTATATTGAAACCAACTTGATGGCACCCAACAACTAAAAATTAAGATAGAAAATCGTTATAAAGCAAAAATATAAAAATAAGACAGGGATAGATAAATAAAATGCCATTGCTACATAATTTATTAGAACCTGAGCTGATATGCTAAGGTCCATGAATATCTGGATCTGAAATTTGTATAAGTTACCTGATAAATACTATATATTAAAAAAAAAAGTTATCAATCAATTGATGTTAGTTGAATCTGAGCCTAAATCTGTACTGTATAAAGAGTATGTTGTAAGAAGAACAAGTTGTCACATGTTCTAGTTCATGTAACACCACTACCAAAAAACAAACACTACTACCAACTTTCCTTCTCCGTAGTAGTGTTTGTTTTACCCAGAGAATCCTTCTATGTTTCAACACTGCAACAATGTAAATCTTGAAATTAGATTCTTCTTTTTTCATTAAAAAAGATAATTATATTCAAGACATTGTTCACATACAGTTCTTTGCTAAAGTGACCAAATATTAAGCACAAAGTTTGTTTGTTTGTTTTTTTGTAACTGAAATGAACATTATTATTTTGTACTCATAATTTTAGGAATGCTCAACTGGTTTTTATCAAATTAAGGTTGGTTTTTCACCTCTCAGTTAAGACTGCAATCTCCACTCACTAAGTTGAAAACATATGATGACAGATACTTTAGATATAGACACCGCCATGCAAATCATTCTGCTTTTCTTGAAGTGGGCAAACAAAGTTACATACCTTAAAAGATATCTAACAAAGTTACATATCTAAATGGGTTTTGCTCAAATTTGAATAAAGTATTGTATGAAAGAGCCTTTCAAGATCAGAGCCCATTATGGCAAAGCTATTTCTCTCAAGTCTAATCAGTAAAAATAAAAATAAACAGGCCTTTTATCTTTCAGATTTACAGAACTGTAGAGAAACATATCATTAAGCAAACAATCTAAATTTTGTTTGACAAAATCAAAGTCCAAAGACGGGAAGCCACTTACCCAAAATTGCACAGCTAATTAGTGCCAGACCTAGGTCAGAGATACCTTTTGAGTGTGTCCAGTTTCTTGACACTGCACAAATCACATAATATTTCAAGAGAAGTTATCTGAAAGGAAGATTTTATAAAATCTCCTTTCTAGTCTCCTCACCTGAATTAAGTTAAAAGATCAACACTATGGCACACTGTAGGTAAATACTTGAACAACCTAAAATTTATTGTGTAAGATTTGTGTTCCACCTCAGCCTACATGACCCTGAGCCTACAAGAACTAGATACTGCCAGTCTACTGCCGCTGATCACTCTGAAAGGAATCAGAATTGGAGATCCTGGTAGCAGAAAAATGTGGAACAAAACTCAAAATCATAAAAAAGACCAGGAATACTAGTCTGATACAGACTAGTGAAACTACCAAAATTATGGCCTTTCGTCACCCTTCAGGCCTGAAATTGAATTCACTCCTATGGCTCAACTTACAATCAAAGACAGGACTACGAGATGAACAATTACATTAGTGAAGTAAACATTCTTTAGAACAATCTACCCTAAGATATCAAAAGAGTATCATTTGCACAAGGATAAAGCTCAGAAGGCAGGAATGTATACAAAAGAAGGACACAGGGAAAAAGTAACCATGGAGGATGTGGGAAGAGAACTGTTATATCGTGAAGGCTGCAATTAGTGTCATAAAACAAAATGTGTATGAGCTGTTGACAGGAAAACAAATTTTGCTATAAACTTTCCCCAAAATCACAATAAAATTTAAATGAAAAGTTAAAAAAAAAAAGAAGAGAGGGGGACAAATGAAATGTGTAATTTAATACCATGGATTCTAAATGGTAGAGAATATCAGGGAATATCAGAGGTGTTAATCACCAGGAAAGCCTGAAAAGTTTCCTTGCAAAGGTAGTACTCAAGTAAGGACTTAAAGTATGGATCAAATAGAGTGGCTGACAGGGCAGAAAGGGCAGTTAAGGGAACATCAGCCAAGAAAGAAAATGGAGATGTGAGTGGGAGGCATAATGAAAGTGAGAAAAGAGAAGGGGCAAATCTGGGAGACATTGCAGAAGAGACCTGCCTGAAGGAATTAATGACAGACTAGTTCCCATAAGGTGTGTACTGAATGAGGAGTCAAACGTTTATCTTAATTTGAAAACCAAACAGAACACATTTTCTTGTATGTCTATTTGAGCTTAAGCTTTAGATATGTAAATATTAACAAGGCATAGTCCCAGCCCTACAGAATCTTCTCACACAGAGTGGATAGACAAAACCATAAACTGATGACTAAATTAAAATGTAATAAATGTCACAGTTGGGGAAATATACAGTATTTGGATGAACCGTATAAATTGTTGTGAAAAAAACAGTTAATTCCCCTGTGAAAAGATGGTGGAGATGAGTAGTAGAAACAGGAGAAATTCCACACAATTGGCATTTAAATTGAGCTTTAAAAGTTGAGTGAGAGTTTGATAGGCAAAGGGATTATGAAAAGCCCTCAATACTTAGTAACTTAGTAATGACAGAAAAGTTGGGAAACGAATATATTTGGGATACAAGTGATTTAGTGTGGTGAGCAAAGGGTAGGTAGTTGAGAGGAAATGAAAGGATACTAAATGCTAGGTTTGCCTGGCTCAATTGCAAAAGGCCATGTCCGGTGCCTGTTTACTGTGTCTCTCCAAAAAAACAAGACATATGATTGACATTCATATACATGACACACTTCAACGGGCAAACCTCTGCCCTAGCTCTAAGTTTAGCCCTTCTCCCTTCTCAGTAATTCATATCATAATGTAAATGAGTGTCATAAATATGTTCTCTAAATGTGTGTGTGTGTATTTATCAAGGCAAATAATTAAAAATTTAAATACTTTATGCCAGTATTTTTTTTTTTTTT
>NW_006921712.1:537086-553790 GCF_000298275.1 Orycteropus afer afer
ATTGCAACATACTGTAGGAGAGGGGAAACAACAAGAAAAAGTAAACAAGCATTAGTTCGCACCTCTGCACTTTCTTTTGATTTGTAGGTATCAAAGATCTATCCAAACACTCCTGATCATCACACTTCTACTTGGGAAATGTTCTCTGTTTCTACATCAAAATCTCTATTCTCTCAGTGCCTGCTTCTATCATTCCAGATTTCCACTAGAGAAGCAATAATTTACATTTTGTCCTTCCCAAAGATATCTGCAATTCCAAAGAAAAAATTCAAAAGGGTATCTAATTATTAACACTTGATTGAGATACATTTTAATGGTATTTGGCTAATAGTAAAAATAATATGCAATTATATTTTTAATCGACCAGCTAAGAAAACAGAATGAAATAAAAGACTTCCATAATCCCACAATTTAGAAATAACTACTATTAATTTTTTGGTGCATAACCTTCTAAAGTTTTATATTATCTTTTTCCTCCTAAAATGGGATGGGTGGTACCATATTACTCTGATTTTCTCATTAAAACATATAATTAAAATCTCTGTATAATCTTGTTAATTTTAATGTCTTCATAATTTATATTTGGATATTTATTCTATTGCTATATTTTTTATTAAAAATAGCCTTTCGTGACATTTCCTTACAGCTAAAACTTTATTAAAATTAGTATTATTTCCTTAGGATAAATTCTTAGAATGAAAGGGCAGGGAAAATTATGTGGCATTGAGTAGATAATGACAAACTGTCACCTAGAAAAGTTACAGCACCATAAGTGCATGAGATGGCCTGCTTCTCTAATACCCTGTAACTCGAGGCACTATCACTTATTTTAATCTTTTCCAATTTGAGAGGCAATAAATCTCATCATTGTTTTAACTTGTGCTTTAAAAGTTAAAATATTCATATGCTCCTTTGTAACTTATATTTCATATTTAGTGAATTTTCCATTTGTTTTCTTTACCATTTTTCTATCTGATTGCATATTTCTTGCAGGAAGAAATTCTGGTCTGTTAGTATTAACACTTTCTACCATAAAGACTGAAAATGTGTTTTCAGTCTTCTTTTCCTTCTAATTCTCTTTATGGTATTTAAGATCCATATAGATACTTTTTGGAGTACCTGGTGGCACAAATGGTTAAGCACTTGAAAACTAACTAGAAAACTGGTGGTTCCAACCCACCCAGAGGTGTGTTAGAAGAAAGACCTGTTATTTTGCTTCTGAAATGTCACAGCCTTGAAAACCCTATGGAGTGCAGTTTTTCTCTGACACACATGAGGTCACCATGCATCAGAATCAACATGATAGTAACTATGTTCTTTTTTTTTTAAGAAACATTTTTATAATTTTATGTTGCCACATCTTATTTTGTTATTGACAGAATCAATAACAGTCTTAATTATTCTAATAGTGAAATATCCTTACATTCCTAAACCAAACTTGATGTGGGTCTTTGCAGTAATATATTTAGGAATGTCACAACTAAGGAGTACTTATTGCTATCTTTCTTTCTCTTCTTATTTTTTTAAAACAGATTTTGGTGTCTGATTATGCTAACTGTATGAAAGAAATCAAAAACATTTCACCTTTTTTCTAAACTTTGAAATAATTTAATAAATGGGGAATTATCCAAAGCTTAAAGATCTAATATGTTTCAGTTTAACAACACTGAGCAGTACCTTGGTGAGGTTAGATGTAAGAATGTGGATGATGCTAATTTTCAGACAATTTTTTCAGTATCTTCTGTGCGAGATGATCTATTGTGTCTTTTAAACTTTTTCTCGCATTCATATAGATAATTTATGTCTAGGGGTCCAGATGGTGTTGTAGTTAAAGTGCTTGGCTGCTAAACAATGGTTGATAGTTTGAAACCATCAGTCATTTCACAGAAGAGAGATGTGGCAATCTGGTTCCATAAAGATGTACAGCCTTGGAAACCCTATGGGCACTTCTACTCTCTCGAATAAGGCAAATAAAAGTCGTAATAGTCAACAGCAGTGGGTGAGGTTAATTTATGTCTTTCAATAAGACTGATATTTTCCAATATTTGAGCACAGGATATTTAACAGTATTCTTTTATAACTGATCTCCTTTTCATATCTATTTTTTTTTTCTCTCTTTCTTTTTTGCTTTCCTTGATTATTCTTGATTAGAGATTCTTCCATTATATAGTTTTGAGCTTAGCTACTACTCCACTGCTTCTTAATTAATGTCTGTCTTTATTGACTTGACAGCTGTGGGTTTGGTTTAGTGGGATTCTATATTTATTAATTCCTTCATTCTGCTTTTCTTAAGGGAAGCTTATTGTCTCTCCCTATCTAAAGCTGAATTTTTAATATGAAGCTTATCAATTAAAGTTCCTTTTTTCTTTATTTACTTCTAGCCGATTTAAGTTGCCAAAGATTGAGAAAGGGCTTTCAATATCCATTACTCTTCTTTCACAAATCTTATTTTATTTGTAAGGAGCTCTGGTGGTATAGTGGTTAAGGTATCTGGTTGCTAAACAAAACATCAGTGCTTTGAACCCACCAGCCACTCCACAGAATATGAGGCAGTCTGCTTCAGTAAAGATTTACAGCCTTGGAAACCCAATAGGGGTTGCTATGAGTCAGAATCGACTTGATGGCAGTGAGTTTGGTTTGGTTTGATATTATGTTACTCATTAAATAAAAGTTTAAATCTCTCACAGCTTCATTAAAGATCCTATTTTACCAACATATGATAAAGCACCTTTATCCTACTCATTGAGTTTCCCTGAATTTTTGTTTCATTTTATTCTATTGTTTTTTAAACATTAATCTTACTGTATTCTAACAGATGTGCATTTTATAAGCAGCACTTATTTGAATTTTATTCTCAATCAATCTGAAATCTGTTTTTATCTTTCAAAATGTTTAGTGTATTTGCATTTATCATGATATATATGGTTATACTTCTAACATTTTATCTAAAGTCTTCTGTTTTTCATGTATCTTTGATCTCTCTCTCTACCTCCCAGGTTTACTGAACTTATTTGACATTTTGCTATCGCATCATTATTCAAATTTTTTAACATTATGCAACTTTTCTTTCATAAGATCTGCTAATTACATTAAATTAGGTTTTATATATATACAAAAAAAAAACCTTTCTACATAAACTTTAAACATTGTTGGTTTCATTAGTGACCACTATTTCTCTTATGTCCTATTCCCTTCTGCTTATACAGCTTTCCAGGCTCTAATGTAGTTCATAGGTCCTATACACCAAAGAGGAGAAAAGGAACCACAATCATCCTTACTTCCAACCTCTTCTCCATCAGGACTCCTCCCTCTCCTCCTTCTCACTGCCCTTGAGTCCAACCCAACTCATAGAGACCCCTCTTTGGGTTTCTGAGGTAGTATCTCTATGTAAATAAATTGCCCAACCTTCCTCCCGAGGAGTGATTGGTGGGTTTGAACCCCCAGCCTTCTGGTTAGCAGTCAAATGCCTTAGGCACTATGTTACCAGAGCTTCCCTTGGAGAAATTTAATTCCGCTTGTAACAAATCATGACTGGATAACCTCTTCTTCCCCCCGTTTAGTCTTGTCCTTATCATATGTTTCAGTAATATCTCAAAATTTCCAGCATGTGAATAGTTCTCCTTTAAGATTTCCAGCATTAATAAAGATCTTTTTTCCTTTTTTTTTGTCATTTTCTTGGGATTATAGGAAGGAAACAAAGTTAAATCCATTGATCCAGATCAGAATCTTGAATTTAAAGTTTCTTTAAATTTCTTTAAATTTTTTTGCATTTTAAAAATAAGGAAGCTTGGGGGTCAAGAGACATTTGATCCACACTAATAGAAATGTTGATGAAAATTGTGTGCCATCTAGTCAATTCTGACTCAGTGATTCTATGGAAATTGGATCTTAGAAATGAAACTTTTACTACATATCATAACATCCACTGTTTGGCCAAAGTATTTTGTGTCTAATAGAACCTTACACATTTTTGAGAATAAGGATCAGTCTTATACTTCTTTGTATTCCCTGGGTCTCCAGCACATGGTCTTGTTATTATAAAAGTGCTTCCTGATTGTTTATAGATATTATGTAACAATTATGCGCATATTTGGGCAGAAGACATGAATACTTCATCAAAGATATTCAGACAGCCAACAAACACGTGAAGAAATATTCACGATCATTTGCCATTGTTGTTGTTGTTGTTTTTGTTTGCCCTCGAGTGGGCCCCGACTCATAGTGACCCCTCCTTGGGTTTCTGAGGCAGTATCACTACGGAAGTAGGATTGCCCAACCTTCCTTCCGAGGAGTGGCTGGTGGGTTTGAACCTCCAGCCTTCTGGTTAGCAGTCAAGTGCCTTAGCCACTATGCTACCAGAGCTCCCCATTTGCCATTAGAGAGACACAAATCAAAACAGCCATGAGATACCATTTTACCCCAGCATTAATAGCAAAGTTCAACAAGATAGAAAATAACAAATGCTGGCAAAGAGGTGGATAGATTGGGACTGCTGGTGGGACTTCAAAATGATACAACCACTGGGGAAATCAGTATGCTGATTTCTTAAAAAATTGAACATAGAAATAACATTTGACCTAGCCATCCCACGCCAAAAAAAGCAAAAACAAACAAACAAACAAAAAACCAGCAATCTCATTACTAGGCATATATCCTAAAGAAGTGAGAGGCAGGACACGAACAAATGTATGCATACCCATGTTCTTGGCAGCACTGTTCACAATAGCAAAGAGGTAGAAACAACCTAAGTGCCCATCAACTGAGGAATGGCAAACAAATTATGAAACACACACACAATGGAATACTATGCAACCTTAAATAATAATGTAGAATCTGCAAAACACTGCATAATGTGGATAAACTTGGAGGACATTATGCTGAGTAAAATAAGTCAATCACAGAAGGACAAATATTATATATGTACACTATTGTAAAAAGTCAAGGAAAGGTTTATACACAGAAGGAAACTTTCTTTGTTGGTTACCAGGAATGGGAGAGGAGAAGAGGCAAATTTTCCAGATAGGTTGAAAAAGAAAATGATATACTTATTTGGGCAATCCTACTTCCTTAGTGATACTGCCTCGGAAACCCAAGGAGGGGTCGCTATGAGTCGGGGCTGACTTGACGGCAAATAACAATGACAACAACAACAACATACATATATATATATATAGAAACCAGAGATTACTAGTGGTTACCAGGGGTAGGAGAGAGGGGGAAAGGGGAAGCTTCTGTTTGGTGGCATTGAATCTATGCTAATGGTAGTGAAATATTTTGAAAAAGGATAGCAATAACGGTGGCACAACATGAAAAATGTCACCAATGTCCCTGAGCTGTAAATGGGGAAGATGTTATGTTGGTGAATGCCTTATTGTATATGTTTTCACCACAATAAAAATGGGGGGGGGGGAGAATAACGATCATGTTATTTAGCCTCTAATTAACCAAAGCCTTTATCCTTTATTTTTAAATATTCAAAAGAATATGATACTTTCTAAATTGGTCCAATAAGTGACACACTGATATACAGAAAAGAAATAGAAAGAAAGAGAGAAGTGATACCTAATGTTCATATTTGATAATTTTCTGAAATGGAAACTAAAACAATAGTTCACTCTTTTAACCTTATCTTTTTGTCTTAGAAATAGTGTATCTGAGATTTGAGAAGGCAATTTACTCAATTATTTTCAGTCAAAACTATATATATACATAGAGAGAGAGAATACTGTGAACTCTTTGAAAGTTTTAATTTTTGAATTAAATCTTTGAAAGATTTAATTCTTTTTCCACACTTAGCTTTTCTTTTCTTTCTTCCTTTTTTTCTCTTTCTTTCAAACAGCCATGAAATTACAGAACCATAAATATGGACAGGATTTTATTTTATAAAGGAGGAACCTGAGGCCCACAGAGATGAAGGATATGACCCACAAACACTTAGCTAATTAGCCCAGAGCTAAAATTTAAAACCCTTAATAATAATATTTAGTATTAATGTTCAAATCCAGAAACTCATCTGTAGGTATTAGGAACAAAACTTTATCAAATCCATATTTTGTTTCCCATCTTAATCCTAGCTAAACTGACAGGGTCACCCTGTTGTTTGGGAAAATAGCTATGAGAATCTCCATTCACCAAAACCAGAAACAAACCCACTGCTGTCCAGTTGACTCAGACTCATAGCAACCCTATAAACCCATTGCCATGGAGTCAAATCCAACTCATAGCAACCCCTCCTTGGGTGTCTAAGGCAGAATCACTACAGAAGTAGATTGCTCAACCTTCCTGCCGAGGAGTGGCTTGTGAGTTTGAACCTCCAGCCTTCTGGTTAGCAGTCAAGTGCCTTAGGCATTACATCACCAGAGCTCCTAGCAACCCTATAGGACCAAGTAGAACTGCCCCATAAGGTTTCCAAGGTTGTAAATCTTTATGGAAGAAGACTGCCACATCTTTCTCCTACGGAGAAGCTGGTGGGTTCCAACCCCTGACCTTTTTCATTAACAGCCAAGCACTTCAACCATTGAGCCATCAAGGCTCTTCTCAACTCACCATTTCAGTCAATTCACATGTATGAATTTGCTTAACCTGCAGCAAGCCTCACAGGCTGCTAATGGGAACATTGTTGGAAAGAGGAAAAGGCACTGGTTGTTTGCTTAAGCATTAGAAATCTTATCATATTCCAGCCATTGACATCCACACCATCATTTTTCTCTCAAGCACATCCCAAAATCCAGCAGCTCTGAGCACTTTGAAACATTTATGTCTTGTTATTACCCGTAGGAGAATAAATGGCATGCCAAAATATCAATATTAAAATTGGTACAACAAAACATAAAGAAAATTTATGTACCAGAGTCTAGATAAAATATCATGGTTACTGCCACAATCAATTATGTCACTCAGCGCAAGGACAAAGAACAACTCATTGTAATTTATCTGTGTCCCTCAGCATCAGTACAAACAGGTCATTTGAATAAAATGGTAAGCAATATAGTTTGAGTTGCTTGTTTGGGAAAGCTGCACCCTCATTTTACCAGTTAGAGATCTTGATTAAGTAACTCCTGCACTGACTTAGAGCCATTAAATCACAGGATTCTGAAACCAAATGAGCTCTTAGAGGTCATATGCTCCTCATGCACAGCCCCCACCTGTCTGTCAGTGGGGGCTTGTGTGAGACTATGATACTGAACAAGTTTCAGTGGAGCTTTCAGACTAAGATGGACTAGGAAGAAAGGCCTGGCTGTCTATGTCCAAAAATCACCCATTGAAAACCCTATACATCAAAACTGTCCAGTTCTCAAAGAATCATGTGGTAGTGCAGGACTGAGCAGTGTCATTGCTATTGGGGCCAACTCAACAGCAGCTAACAACAATAACATAGGCCAAAAAACTATACCGATAACTAGCTTTTTTTCCTTCTCTACATCTATTATATCTGAAAATGTCTTTATTACAGGCCCTTCACATTCTTTGTAACTACTTTACTGTCTTGACCTCCTATCTGCCTACCACAACTACCACTAGACTCTGAGTACCGGAGGGCAGAAATTTTGCCTTACTTATTCCTATAGTTTTATCACTTGTAATAGTGTCTAGCTAATTTTGTTCCCAAGAGAAATCCCTGTCTGCTGATTTTGGTACGAAGAAGAGCAACACATTCCCTAAGTAATGGGCATGTTTATCTCATAAACACCGAATAAAGAATGGTGATGATGATTCCCTTTTGGCAGACACTTTTAGAAAGCTTAGAGCCAAATTTGCAGGCAGTGAATGTAAGAACTGATTTCATGTGCAGTTAATTAATTTATAAATAATAATGCTAATAAACTATATTGGTTTTTTAACCAGAGCAATAATTACATATTTAGATTGATGATGGGAAAAAAAACCCTCAGATTGTTAATTTCTTATCAATTTTCTTGGGTGACATCATATTGATCATTGCAGAATTATTTTAACTTAGTTGTGCTTCAGTGTGATGTAATCGGCTTATATTATTGTTTGTTAGAAAATAGGTCTGTAAAATTCAGTATCAGACCCCTCATCATTTGGTCACTTTATTATTCCACAAATTTGCCAATGACCTTTATATGACCTTAAGAAAAATCCTGTCAGCTGACTTTGGTATCAAGATGAGTAATACATTCTGTGAGTAATGGATCTGTTTATCTCATGGACACTGAGTAAAGAATGGCTGATAATGATTCCCTTTTGGCAGACATTTTTAGAAAAGTTGGAACCAAATTTGTAGCAAACTCATATGTTTATGTCATTATAGTTTCTATTTTTAATTTTATTCTTTTCATTGCTGAATTGCTCACCTTTTTTTTTTTTTTTTTACTTCCTTCATTTTAATGAGGAGCTCTGGTGGCATAATGCCCAAGGTGTTTGACTGCTAACCAGAAGGCTGGCAGTTCAAACCCACCAGCTGCTCCTTGGAAAGAAGATTGGACAATCTACTTCCGTAGTGATACTGCCACGGAAACCCACAAAAGGGTCGCTATGAATTGGATCTGACTCGATAACAGTGAGGTTTTTTTTTTTTTTTTTTTCCCATCTTAATTATAACTCAATGTCATTTATTACATTTTGGGTAATTTTAAAAAGTCCTTTATGGTAAGTAGGTAGAGAAATTCCTATGTCAAAGGTCTCTCTATTATTCCAGCTTAGACTGCTGGCCTGATTACTACTATGCAAAATTTCCATTTTTCAAATGCCTCAGCTAGGGTCAACCAAAGTCAAATTTAAGGAGTTAAAACTTGGCTTTCCTGCTCACTCTCATTTATCTGTTCCCTTTCTTAATCTCTCCATATTTTTACTCTTTTTTAGGCACTGAGGGTCTGTGGCTACAGCATCCTAGAATCTTTAAATGACTTCCACCTGACACTCAAAACCAAACACAACTCACTGACACTGAGTCAATTCTGACTCATAGCAACCCCTCCTTGGGTTTCCCAGGTAGTATCTCTAAGAAGTAGATTGCCCAGTCTTCCTTCTGAGGAGCAGCTGGTGGATTTGAGCCACTAACCTTCTGGTTAGCAGGCAAATGCCTTAGGCACTACGCCACCAGAGCTTCCCATCTCAAACTAAGTGTACAAAATTTCTTCATCCAGTCAAATTCCCCTTACCAGGTCCATTCTTCATACCAAGGAGAAGGAATGGGTAAGACTGAGCTTCTGAAAGCGTACGATCTTGCTTTAATTTTCTCCATCTCTGTACTGGTATTAGCATAGTGCCTAGCACCTAGCAAATACCTAGTCATTCAAAGAATGCCTCAGATAAACCAATCTTTTCAATCTGTCTTAGTTACCTGGCTGCTAAAATACAAATACCACAAGTGGGAGGCTATAAAGAACAGAAACATCTTCTCATAGCTGGATGCTAACAGTTCAAATCAGATTCTTGGCTATAACAATTCCTTCTATGAGTCTCTCTCCTATTTTCTAGTGTCTACCAGCAATCTTTGATGTTCTTTTGCTTATAGTAGATCCTCACATGCCATCTGTCTTTCCTTGCATGTGGCTCTGTGTGTAATCTGCTCTTTTTATACGTCAAAAATGAATAGATTTAGAACCTACCCTACTCTGGTATAGTTTAATTAGCATAATAATAAAACTCTATTTCCAAACAAGTTTACATCTACAAGTACAATAAGCAGAAATTCAGCAATGTGTGTGTTTGGGGTTTTTTTATTTGTTTTTTTTTTTGTTTGTTTTGGAGGGAGAGAGAGGGGCATGGTACAGTGTGTGACACAATTCAATCCATAATACCATCCTTTAGAATATTGTTGCAACATGACAATACCACTCTACTCCTTAAGGAGTTCCTTTAGTCAGGAACTATCTCCTGTTCCAATCAATTATGATATAGTGAGGGGCCATAGGACGAAGTAATGAATAAGAAACTGTCAGAATTAGCTTTCAGGATGATGTACTCCATATTTAGGATAGGTCAAGTTTTGCTACAGTAACAAACTGAGTCATGAGATCAAATCAAATTCACTGTCATTGAGTCAATTCTGACTTGTAGTGATGCAATAAGACAGAGAACTGCCCCAGAGGGTTTCTGAGGCTATAATTCTTTACAAAAGGGGACCTCCTCATCTTTCTCTTGCAAAGCTGCTGGTGGGTTCAAATTGTTGCTCTTTTGGTTAGCAGTGAATACTTTAACTACTGTATCACCAGAACTCCTTAACCACTGTACTACCAGAACTCGTTCCCAAGTCAGTGTCCTATAAATAACAAAAGTGCATGTCCATCAGACTAAGTATGATACACATTAGCTAGTGTTGACCTCAAATCATCTTTATTGCAGCAGCTAGAGAAATAGAGCAGCCATCTTTGTTGGGCAACATGACAGAGGAAAAGAAGAAATGAATCATACATTAGCTCTTAAAATTTTTTCCAGAGTAATTCATATCATTTTTGCTCACATTCATTGACCAAGGCAACACGTATGGCAACACCTTAAAAAGGGCAAAAGAGGTAATCTAACCAGGAGCCATTAAGGAGGAAAGCTAAAAAGATATTTGATGAACAGCAGTGATAAAGGAGAAGGTGTCCTGCAGGCATCCTATGTAGACTGTTTAGTCCAGAAAAATTTTCATAAATCATTACAGGGCCTGGAAAGGAGATATATTCGTTGTGTTGGGACCTAATTAATCAAGCCACTTACTCTTTTATGTCTTTGACAACTTACTTGTCAAAGACACAGCATGATTTATTATTAAAAGCCTAGGAACACTGGAATCAGAAAGATTTAGGTTCAAATCCCAACTCTGCACAATCTTCAGAAGGTGATAAACATTTCTGAACTCAGTTTTTTGTTAAAATGGGAATTGTTTTAAGAACTAAGATAATGTGTGGAATAGAAGACAGTTACTAGAGCTTATTAAATTTTAGCTTCCTTTCTTTATCCTCTCCTGTGTTCTTGCTGCTCTTTGTGTAGAAAAATAATTGAATGTTCACTGTATTCAGAACACTCATTGTCTAAGCACTATGAGGGAAGAATAGAATTAAAACTTATTTATTGAGCATCTCCTGTATAGAAGCTACTGGCCTAGGAGCTTTGTGGACACAAATGAAGTGTAATACACTCTGTGAGACAGGTGGTGAATGATATCCATCAATAAAATGAAGTCTAAATTTGTAGTACAATCCAAGTTCTGCTATTCAGAAAAGGGAACTATTAATGCTTTCTAGAACAGTGTAGTTCAATATGGTAGCCACTAGACATGGGTGACTATCAAGAATTCAAAATGTGATTGTTTTGAATAGAAAAGTACTGTAAGTATGAAATACACACTGGATTTCAAAGACTTAGCATGAAAAAAGGATGTAGATTATCTCATTAATAATTTTACATTGTTCACATGTTGAAGTAATACTTTGGAGATATTGGATTAAATAAAATGCTATAAAAATTATTTTTTTCTGTTTCTCTTGATCTTCTTAACGTACAAATTAAGATTACATATGTGGCTTGCATTATATTTCTATTGGACGGTCTACAGGAGAATTTCTTCACCTCAGCACTTTTGAAATTTTAGGCCAGATATCTCTTTGTTCTGGAGAAATGTCCTTTGCGTTGTAGGATGTTTAGTAGCATCTCTTTCCATTAGATGGCAGCTGTTGTTGTTGTTGTTGTTATGTGCCATCAAGTCGGACCCGACTCATAGTGACCCCTCCTTGAGCTTCTAAGGTGGTATCACTATGGAAGTAGATTGCCCCACCTCCCTTCCAAGGAGTGGCTGGTGGGTTTGAACCATGAACCTTCTGGTTAGCAGTCAAGTCCCTTAGGCACTATGCTACCAGATCTTCTACCAGATGCCAGCAGTTCAACTAAAAACATCTCCAAACATTGTCAGATGTCCTCTGGGAGACAAAAATCACGTCTTTCGAGTACCATAGGCTGAAAGTAAACAAGGAAGAATTCAGTAAGCAGGTTAGAAGTTGATGTGATTGTACTTGACTCTTCCTGCTCTAAGGAGGTTATAGACCATTGGTGTTTATAAGAAAATGCCATAAGACAATGGCAATATATCAGACAATGCCTGCCTTGTGCTCTTGTTTGAAGGACAAGGAATGCAGCTGTGGTAGTTACGTTGTATGTCAACTTGACTGGGCCTGGTTTTGAGTGGCTGGGCAGCTGAATGTATTTATTCCCCATGATGAGACCATTAATCAACTCCATGGTAGAATCTACTGGAGTAGCTGAGTAGCTGCTTTAGGGATGTGGTCTGCTTCTAGTATATAAGTAGAAGCTTTAAGAAAGGTCTTACCAGCTTTTTGGCATGCTTATATGGCCAGCATGTGGCCGAATCTTCATTCAGCAGCCTGACATGTTTCCTACTGATCTTGGGACTGTCTCTGAACTTGAAGTAGTGGCCTGCCATGTTGTTTTGTAATCTTGTGACTGTGTCATTTTGTTTGTCGACCTTGGGTTTGTCAGCCTCAGCAGCCATCAGCTGCCTGAGTGAGGAGACGTCTCCAACTCCAGTGGTCCAGGAACAAAAGACAGAGCGGAAACGCAAGGTCAATGGGGCTTCACCCAGCCCCTAGAGTTTGGCATTTTGAACTCTGATTTCTAGACTCCTGAACATTAAGAGAATAAATCCCTGTTTCTTAAAGCCCCGCATTTGTGATATTTTCTGTGAGAGTGACACTAGAGAACCAAAACACTAGCAAAGAGACATGGACTGTGTGATTGGGAAAATTGACTTGTAGCTCTGTCTGTACTTGCTGTGAGAACTTTAACAGATCCATCTGTGAATGAGAATAATAACAATTCCTGTAGACAGAGTGGTTATGAAGCTGGAAAGAAAGGAATCATTGCATGTGAAGGTGCTTAAAAGCTTTGCTTTATTAAAGGCACTTTGACAACCCCACTCCTACCTCTCTCACCTTTGTCGCTGCCTGAAATTCTTTGAGAAAGAAGCCATCATTCACTACAGTTTTCCTCCACAACAAGAGATTAAAGTTTAGAACTCAAATGACACAGAAGGACCAAAGGTAACCATCATGGGATGAACATCTGCTACATACAGCCAGGTTGGATGCTAAAAACTTTATGTGCATGAACTCTTTATTTTGTTTTTAAGAGCTTGTTTTACATTCAACGTTATGTGTACATTTATTTTCACTCCTCATTTACCAGGTCCAACCCTAACCCAGTCTCCTCCCCTCCCTACCCTGTAACCCTCCCCTTGTGCCCCTCATATTTATGCAATCCTGTTTGTCCTGCATTTCGTCAATTTGAATGTTGGGCCTCTTATTCCCTGTGGTCTATTGCTCTAAGGAATGTATTACCATAGAGTATGTGGGTGCGTCATCCTGGGTTGAGTGGTCTGCGTGTATATCTTGTTAACTGTTGGGCTGAAAGTCGGGCCCTGGGAGTGAGTTTTATTCCAAGCAGAATGTATCCCAGGGCCCTAGTATTGGGGGTCTCACCAGACTCCTTCTGACCAGTCATTCTGATCATCACCAAGTTTTTGGATTTTGATCCATGTTTTTCCTCCCACTCTATCCAGCATTGGTAGCTGGGCACCATCTAGTTCTTCTGGTCTCGAGGACCATCATGTTCTAGGACTGATTGCTTCCAAATGCCCTTGCTTTTTTTGCATTCTTCTTCGTTTCCAATGCTAGGAGACCATTATCTGCATCTTAGATGGCTACTTGAAAGCTTTCAAAACCCCAGTTGCTACTCACCAATATAGGATGCAGGACAAGGGTTTTATGTATTTTGTTGTGCCAATTGAGTCTAGTGTAACCCAGTACTATGGCCCTGAGATGGTAGATCTATTGGATCTTTCTCCCATAGTGTCTGGGTGTCTGTGAGGGATTACACTGTGTCTGTTTTCTATTGTTTCTATAAGGATTGCAGGCATTTTGTATAGCTGGTGTCTGTGCAAGATTAGCCTCAGATGAATCTATCCTTGGTCTGGAGTATACTCTTGTTCACTGACCCTGTACGATCCTCTCAGGTGTTTATGTGTTTATCTGTAGCCTGGTGTTTGGTGTTAATGGCAATGCAGTCTTGTGGACACATTGGTTGGCATTAGCATCTGTTCTTTATCTCTTATGTGCAGTTTGGTGTCCTCCCATTTCCTAATGTTATCATGGTGGTCACAAACACTTTCCATATATCCCTCCCCTTACCCACCCTTTCTGTATATCCCTCCCCCTTACCTAGTTTGTGTGTGGGTGCCAACTAGCCCAAAATTAATCCCTCCTCTATCCTTCCCATCCCTGTAACCTACAAAGTGAATTCTCTTTCCCAAGCAAACCCTTCTCTGTCTTTTTACAGTAATGAGCCCATACAGTACTTGTCTTTATGTGATTGACTTATTTCACTCAGCATAATATCCTCCAGGTTCATCCACATTGCAAGATGATTCGCATATCCCTCATTGTTCTTTAAGGTAGTGTAGTATTCCATTGTGTGCATGTACAATAATTTGGTTATCCACTCATCCATTGTTGGGCATTCAGTTTGTTTCCATCTCTTTGCTATAGTGAATTGTGCTGCAATGAGCATAGGTGTAGATATGTCAGTTCATGTGCTATCTCTCACCCCTTTAGGATATATTCCTAGAAATGGAATTGCTGGGTCAAATGGTACTTCTATTTTCATTTTTCAAGGAAATGCCATACCATTTGCCACAATGGTTTTACCATTTTACAATCCCACCAGCAGTGCACAAGAGTTCTAATCTCTCTGCAACCTCGCCACCATTTGTTCTTTTCTGACCTGTTGAACTTTGCTATTATTGCTGAGGTGAGATAATATCTCATCATTGTTTTGATTTGCATCTCTCTAATGACTAATGATCATGAGGAATTTCACATGTGTTTGTTGGCCACCTGTATATCATCTTTGGTGAAGTGTCTGTTCAAGTTTTTTGCCCATTTATGAATTGGTTTGTTTGCCTTTTTGGTGTTGAGGTGTTGGAAGTTTTCTATAGATGTTGGAGATAAGTCCTTTATCAAACATGTCATAGGCAAATATTTTCTCCCAATCTGTAGGTTCTCTTTTTACCCCATTGATAAAGTCTTTTGATGCACATAAAAATTTAATTTTTA
Organism: Orycteropus afer afer; assembly: GCF_000298275.1. NCBI lineage: Eukaryota > Metazoa > Chordata > Mammalia > Tubulidentata > Orycteropodidae > Orycteropus > Orycteropus afer. The sequence continues at coordinate 552,164 of NW_006921712.1, forward strand.
AAAGGTCCCAGTCATCTAATACTCTTCAACATCCTGTGCATTCAAGGTTATGCTTGATAGTCTATATATGTTGTAAATTAGGGCTCCCAGATTTTCCCCTATTTTATCTTTGATGAATTTTATAGTTTTGGCTTTTACATTTAAGTCTTTGATCCAGCTTGAGCTTATTTTTCTGTATGGGGTGAGGTATGGGTCTTGATTAATTTTTCTGCAGGTGGATATCCAGTTTTGCCATCACCATTTGTTAAAGAGTCTGTGTCTTCTCCATTTAATGGGTTTTGGATCTTTGTCAAAGATTAGTTGTTCATAGATGGATGAGTCTATATCTGGACTTTCGATTCTGTTCCATTGGTCTATCTATCTATCATTGTACCAATACCATGCTGTTTTGACTACTCTAGCTGTATAGTAGTTCTTAAGATCTGGGAGAGTGCAACCTCCCACTTTGTTCTTCTTCTTCAGAAGTGTTCTGCTTCTCCGAGGTCTCTTTCCTTTCTATATGAAAACAGTAATTGGTATTTCCAAGTCCTTAAAAATTTTGTTGGAATCTGGAACGGGATTACATAAAATGTGTAGATTGCTTTAGGTAGTATTGACATTTTCACAATATTCAGTCTACCTATCCATGAACAAGATTGTTGTTGTTGTTGTTAGGTGCCATCAAGTCGCTTCTGACCCATAGCGACCCCATGCACAGCAGAACAGAACACTGTCCGATCCTGCGCCAGCTCCACGATCCCTACTATACTTGAGCCCATCATCACAGCCACCGTGTCAATCCATCTCGTTGAAGGCCTCGCCCTCTTTCGTCGACCCTCCACCCTATCAAGCATGACATTCTTCTCTAAGTAATGGTCCCTTCTGAAAACATGACCAAAACAGGTGAGACGAAGTTTGGCCATTCTCACTTCCAAGGAGCATTTTGGGTGCACTTCCTCCGAGACAGATCTGTTAGTTCTTTTAGCAGTCCATGGTACTTTTAGCATTCTTCGCCAGCACCACAACTCAAAAGCATCAACTTTTCTTCTGTCTTCCTTATTCATTGTCCAGCTCTCACATGCATACGAGGCGAATGGAAATATCATGGCTTGTGTCAGGTACACCTTAGTCCTCAAGGAGACATTCTTGCTCCTCAGCATTTCAAAAAGTTCTTTCACGGTTGACCTTCCCAATGCTACACATCGTATGACTGCTGCTTCCATTGGCATCGATTGTAGAACCAAGCAACGTGAATTCCTTGACAACCTCAATCTTCTCTCCATTTATTGTGATGCTGCTCATTGGCCCAGTTGTGAGGATTTTTGTTTTCTTTATATTGAGATGTAATCCATACTGCAGACTGTATTCTTCAACCTTTATCAGTAAGTGCCTCAAGTCATCCTCACTTTCAGCAAGGAACATTGTATCATCTGCTTATCTCAGGTTGTTAATGATTCTTCCTCCAATTCTGATGCCATGTTTTTCTTCATATAGTCCAGCTTCTCAGATTATTTTCTCAGCATATAGATTGAATAAGTGTGGGGAAAAGATACAACCCTGATGCACTCCCTTCTTGATTTTAAACGATGTAGTGTCCCCTTGTTCCATTTGAACGACAGCCTCCTTGTCAAGGTACAGGTTCCTCATG
>NW_006921712.1:556415-556863 GCF_000298275.1 Orycteropus afer afer
TTTTTGTATGTTGAACTTGCATCCAGTAGTTTTTTTTCTTTTTTTTTTTTAATTGAGTCCCTTGGGTTTTCTATGTACAGGATCATATCAACCACAAATAGAGATAGTTTTAGTTCCTCTTTCCAATTTGTATGCCTTTTATTTCTCCTTCTTGCCTTATTGCCCTGGACAGGACTTCCAATACAATGTTAAATAGAAGTGGTGATAGAGGGCATCCCTGACTGTTTCCTATTCGTAAGGGGAATGTCTTGAGTCTTCCATTAATAATTATGTAGGTGAATAGACACTTTACCAAGGAGGATATTCAAGTGGCCAACAAACATCTGAAGAAATGCTCATGATCATTAGCTATTAAAGAGATGCAAATCAAAACAACAATGAGATACCATCTTGCTCCAGCACTAGTAACAGAGTTCAACAAGACAGAAAATAACAAATGCTGGCAAGG
>NW_006921712.1:558038-560939 GCF_000298275.1 Orycteropus afer afer
CTATATGACTATGAGACCAGAAGAACTAGATGGTGCCCAGCTACCAATGTCAACCACTTGGAAGGGGATCTATGTAGGAGATGCTGGATAGAGAGGGAGAACAATGTGGAACAAAACTCAAAATCATTTGGAGAAAAATAAAGGGGAGGGACCAAGTTTGTTGGTCTGATAGAGTCTTGTGGAACCACTGAGACTATGCCCCCTAGTTTCCCATCAGATCTGGAATTGAACCCACACCTGTGGCTTCCAGCCAAGTAAAAGGCAGGCATATGAGTTGGACATTTACCTGAGGTAGATACACTCCTTGGAGAGAACAATCATGGGAGAAAGAAGGGCTGCCTATACACCAGGAGACAGCACAGAGGGCAGGAGGGCATAGAGGGATGGACATAAGGAAGAGGTAGTTATTGGGGAGGAAGTGGGAGGGGAGAAGTTGCATTGTGGTAAATTGTGGTCAGTGTCATGAGACAAAGTGTATGTAAACTGCTGTAGGAAAAGTGAATTTGCTCTGTAAATCTTCACCCAAATCACACTAAAATAATAAATTATGAAAAAAATAAGATGTTGGCCATTGGCTTTGCATGTATACCCTTTATTATGTTGAGGAATTTCCCCTGTATCCCTATTTTGCTGAGAGTTCTGAACAGGAGCGAATGTTGGATTTTATCAAATACCTTTTCTGTATCAATTGATATAATCATATGGTTGTTTTCTTTAGTTTTGTTTATGTGGTGGATTACATTGATTGATTTTCTGATATTGAATCACCCTTGTAAACCTGGTATGAAGCCCACTTGGTTTGAGTGTATTAATTTTTTGATATGTTGTTGGATTCTATTGGCTAGGATTTTGTTAAAGTTTTTTAAATCTATGTTCATGAGGGATATTTGTCTGTAGTTTTCTTTTCTAGTGGCATCTTTCCCTGGTTATGGAATTAGTGTTATGTTTGCTTCATAAAATGAGTTTGGGAGTATTCCATCTTTTTCTATATCCTGGAATAGCTTGAGTTGCACAGGTGTCAACTTTTCTCTGAATATTTGATAAAATTCTTCAGTGAAGCCATCAGGGCCAGAACTTTTCTTTGTGGGAAGTTTTTTTTTTAATGACCTGTTCAATTTCTTCTTTTCTTATAAGTCTGTTAAAGTATTCTATCTCTGAGTGGGATAGTTTAGGTAGGTCTTGTGATTATAGAAACTTGTCCATCTCTTCTAGGTTCCAAATCTGTTGGAGTACAGTTTTTCATAATATTCTGTCAATATCTTTTTTATTTCAGTTGGTTCTGTTGTGATGACACCCTTTTTGTTTACAATTCTTGTGATTTGGATCTTCTCTTTCTTTTCTTTTGTTATATCTGCCAATGATATATCAATTTTATTAAACTTTTCAAAGAACGAGCTTTCTGTTTTGTTAATTTTCTCTATTTTTTTTTCTGTTTCATTTATTTCTGCTCTGATCTTTATTATTTCCTTACTTCTAGATACTATAGGATTCTTTTGTTGTTCTATTTCTAATTGTTGGAGCTGGTGAGTTAAAGTGTTGATTTTGTTTCTTTATTCTTTTTTAATAGATGCATTTACTGCTCTAACCCATCCTCTGAGTACTGCTTTCACTGTGTCCCATAGGCTTTGCTATGATTTATCTTCATGTCATTTGTTTCTAGGAATTTTTTTATTTCAGATTATATTTCTTCTATTACCCAGTAGTTTTTGAGCAGTGAATTGTTCAGCTTCCATAGGTTCAATGTTTTTTCCTTGATTTTCCTATTATTGATTTCTAATTTAATAACATTGTGGTCCAAGAAGATGCTTTGTAGTATTTATTCAATGCTTCTGAACTTATTGAGGCTTGTTTTATGTCCTATCATATGGTTGATTCTGGAGAAGGATCCATGTACACTAGAGAAGAATGTGAATTTTGTTTTTTTTGGGTGAAATATTCTGTATATGTCTATGAGGTCGAGTTGGTTGATTATATTATTGAGTTCTTCTGTATCTTAGTTGAGGTTTTCTCTAGTTGACCTGTCCCTCTTTGAAAGTGGTGTGTAAAATTCTCCTACTAATATTGTAGAGTTGTCTATTGCCCCTTTTAATTCAGTCAATATTTGCTTCATGTATTTTGAAGCACTTTCATTAGGTGCATAAATACTTATTATTGTAACATCTTCTTTGTCAATTGACAATTTCAGTATTATATAATGTCCTTCTTTCTCTCTTATGATGTTTTTCACCTTAATGACTATTTTATCAGAAATTAATATTGCCACTCCTGCTTTGTTTTGGTTACCATTGTCCTGGTATATATTTCTTTCCATCCCTTAACTTGTTTTTATCTTTAGTCTTAGGTGGGTCTCTTATAGGCAGCATATTGATGGATTTTCTTTTCTTATCCTGTCTGCCACTCTCTTTCCCTTGATTGGTGCATTTAGTCTATTCACATTGAGCGTAATTAGTGATACGTATGAATTGATTGCTGTCATTCTATTGTGTTTTTTGTCGTGTTATTGGTGTTTCCTGTGTTCACATATTTTTCTGTGCTGAGTTTGGTTTGTTGCCTAAGGCTTCCTCTCTTTTCTTCTTTATTGTTGGTTTTGTGCTTATTGAACACATATGTTTTCCTTCCTTCTGGATTTGATTAGGGGGAGTGTTAATTTTCTCTGTGGTTATCTTAGAGTATATTCTTGTCTCTACATTTTTAGAAAAGTGCATTCTGTTAAGACATTGTCCTGATTTCCTCTCCATTTGGATATTTGTACCTAGAAGATTTATTCCCTCTGGTGGCATAGTGCCTAAGGCACTTAACTGCTAACCAGAAGGCGGGTGGTTCAAACCCACCAGCCACTCCTCAGAAGGAAGAGGGGGCAATCTACTTCCATAGTGATACTGCCTTGGAAACCCAAGGAGG
>NW_006921712.1:561394-562345 GCF_000298275.1 Orycteropus afer afer
TTTTTTTTTATTGTGATTTGGGTTAAGATTTACAGAGCAAATTCACTTTCCCTACAGCAGTTCACATATACTTCATCTCATGACATTGACCACAGTTTACCACAATGCAACAGCTCCCCTCCCACTTCCACCCCATAGTTACTTCTTCCCAGTGTCCATCCCTCCATGCACTCCTGCACCATGAGTTGTCTCTCTGTGCATAAGTAGCTCTTCTTTCTCCCATGATTATTCTCATGTATCTACCTGATACATGAAGAGTGCATTTACCTGAGGTAAGTTTTCAACTCATATGCCTGTCTTTTGTTTGGATGGAAACCATGGGTGTGAGTTCAATTCCAGACCTGAAGGGCACTTAGGGGACATAGTCTCAGTGGTTCCAACAGACTCTATCAGACCAGCAAACCTGGTACCCCCCCCCCCTTTTTTTTTCTCCAAAGATTTTGAGTTTAGTTCCACATTTCTCTCCCTATCTATCAAGGATCACCTACATATATCTCCTTCCAAGTGGATGAAAGTGGTAGTCGGGCACCATCTAGTTCTTCTGGTCTCATAGTCATATAGGCTGCAGATTGGATGGTGTACCAGTCGCTAGGATTAATTGTTTCCATGAATTTTGGTTTTCTTCATTCTTTGCTGTGGATGAGGAGAGAATCATCATTGCATCTAGATGGCAGCTTGCTAGCTTTTAAGATCCCAGTCACTACCTGCCAAAGTAGGAGGTGGAACAATGTTTTGTATAGCATGTTATGCCAATTGAGCTTGATGTCCCCTGAAACTATGGTCCCAAGCCCAAAGGTTCAACTGCTCGGTCCCTCTAGGTATCTGGCTGTTACCAAGCAGTGACCACAAACTTGCCCCTTGTCAGCTCTGCTATACACCTGGGAATTTTGATCATTCACACAAACTTATAGGACCATTGTCTGCCAACACTATACATGTTCTTGGATACAC
>NW_006921712.1:574205-585313 GCF_000298275.1 Orycteropus afer afer
AATTTAGTATTAATCTTCTGGATTTCTATCTGTAGATTTAGAATCATTTCTAATTTTTCATTTATTTTGTCATTTTGTTCTTGTATTTCTTCCAAAATTCTTCTAAGGTTCTTTCTGTGTTTTCTTTGGTCTGTTTCTCAATCTGTTGAAGATACATAATTATAATTCTTTTCAATTCCTTCAGAGAGGTCCAATGCTGCTTATTCCTCAGGGATGTGTTCTGGGTCTGTATCTTGCTCCCTTGTTTCTATCACTTTATCTTACTTCTTTGTGTAGACAGTGATGATCTGTTGTCTCTGAGGCATCATGGCATTGTTGTATTTAGATCTCTGTTGACTGTTTGTGAAGAGCAGCCAAGGATGATTCTGGCTCTTCTTGTTGGTTTTTAATCATTGGCCTGTTGGTGGAGAAGGAGGCAGTGGCTCTCACTCAGTAAGTGAAGCTGCAGGAGGTGTGGGTGTAGTTGTGTCTTATGGAGACTGTTCCTGTCTCCCACTCAGTTACACAAAAATTACAATTGAATAACCATCAAAAAACTAAAAGCACATGGACAAACAACACACCATGTAATCACACAGGATTAGTAACCAAAAAAAGAAAAAAGGGAAAAAGAAGAAGAAAACCTGAAATATCTGGGGATAGGGCACTAAAAGAAAAAGGTATATAGAGAGAATAATGAAGTGAAAAATGCAAAAAGAAAAACAAGCAACAGGGTTAACCATGAGATAAAATGGGGGGAAAAAAAACAACTTAAATTAAAAACAAAAGAAACATTTCAACCAGAACAGGGAAAAGAAAAAAATGCTCAAAACTATGACATGGGAGGGAAAGATTAAGAATAATAGTAAAAAGGACAAAAGTATTAATAATAATAGTTGTTTTTAAACAAACAAATATAAGCAAACTAATCATCAGAAAAAGGAAAGCAAAAAAGAGAAAAAATTAAATTAAAAAAAAAGAGAAAAAAAAGATCAGTGGAGGACAGGGCAGGGCACCCAGGCTCCATCTGTGCACACAGACTGTGGTGGAATTCATGTGGGCCCAGAAGGTGGATGGGAGTGGGGGATGGTTGCACCTACATTCATCAAGTGGGTGTGGGGTATAAGAGTAACAAGAGGAATGTCACACCTTGTCAGTCTTTTTTTTTGATGGTTCTTTTTTTTATTTTTATTGTGGTTTTCGTGAAAATTTACAGAGCAAATATACTTTCCATACAGCAGATCACATACACTTTGTCTCATGCCATTGACCACAATTTAACACAATGCAACATCTCCTCTCCCACTTCCTCCTGATAGGTACCACTTCCCTGTGACCATCCTTCCATGCACTCCTACCCCCTGAACTGTCTCCTTATGCCTGAGCAGCCCTTCTTTCTCTCTTGCTTGTTCTCCTCAAGGAGTGTATCTACCTCAGGTAAATGCTCAACTAGTATGCCTGTCTACTCCTTGGTTGGAAGCCACAGATGTGTGTTCAATTCCAGACCTGACGGGCAGCTAGGGGCCCTCGTCTCAGTGGTTCCACCAGGCTCCATCCAGCCAGCAAACCTGTTACCTGCTTTTTTTTTTTTTTTTAAATGATTTTGAGTTTTGTTCCACATTGTTCCCCCTGTCTATCCAGGATATCCTACAAAGCTTCCAAGTGGATGATAGTGGTAGCTGAGCACCATCTATGTCTTCTGGTCTCATAGTCATATAGGCTGCAGATCAGATTGTGTACCAGTCACTAGGACTGATTGTTTCCATGGATTTTTGTTTTTCTTCATTCTTCTTGGCTCTGAACGAGGAGAGACCCATTGTTGCATCTAGATGGCAGCTTGCAAGCTTTTAAGGTCTCAGTCACTACTCACCACAGTAGAGGGTGGAACAATGATTTGTGTAGTATGTTATGCCAATTGAGCTTGATTTCCTCTGCGACTATGGTCCTAAGCCCACAGATTCAACTACTCGGTCCCTCTGGGTAGCTGGCTGTGAACAAGCAGTGACTACAACCTTGCCCCTTGTCAACCCCATTATACACCTGGGAATTCAGATCACACACATAAAGTTATTGGACCACTGTCTGCCAACCCTATACATGTTCTTGGGTGCACTCTCCACTACATATAGATACCTAATATTTCAGCCTGTCCACCCATCTATCCACCACATACCCATGTTTGCCTTCACTGTCCACGCCGGACTATATGTGCAGAAGGGTTCATCTTTGTTGTCTGTACTTCCCACGTACCTCTCTCTGTCTTTCTCTTCCGCAATGCCACTATATTGATCACTCACATTTGGTACATTGCCTTTTTCTTCACCCAAATCAAAATTTATCTCTATCTATCTAACAGTATTCCCTCTCCTTCCCTCCCACCCCTGGTAACCAACAAAGAAAAAGACCTTCCATAGATATGCGTTTCCTTGACTATTAAAATAATGGACCAATACAATATTTGTCCTTTTGTGATTGACTTATTTCACTCAGCATAATATCCTCCAAGTTCATCCATGTTATGTGGTGTTTTGCAGATTCTATATTATTCTTTAGGGTTGCATAGTATTTCACTTTGTGTATGTACCATAGTTTGGATATCCATTCCTCATTTGATGGACTCATACCTAAAGATATGAGTACTCATACCTAAAGCCAGAGACATTCAAAGCAATCAAACATATTTGAAGAATTCTTCATTCAAAATAGCACTCACTCTCTCCACCTCTCCTGGAGAGTCAAAAAGCTCTGAAGATTCCTGCAGTAAAGGAAGCTTTGTGAGACTGGAGTTTCCCAAAAGTTTGTGTTCAGGGAACTATGTTTACTACATAACACTTAGTAATTACCCTGCACTACAGTTAGTGCTGCATGTCTACTCTGCCACAGAAAGAACTAAAGGCAGTTGGAGCCTTGCCTGGAATATAATGAAGGAGGAAATAAATCCAGGTCATGGAAAGCTCAAGAAAGGGTGGGGCACATGAGGAGGTAGAAACAAATGCCAAGGGGAGGTTCTGCTACTGCACCACTTACTGGGTTCCCTGGGTGAATGAACCAAACCAGTTGTCATCAAATCAATTTCAACTCATAGCTACCCCATGTATTTCAGCACAGAACTGCACTCCTTATGGTTTTCATGGCTGTGAACTTTTAGAAGCAGATCATCAGACCATTCTTCCAAGGCGCTTCTGGGTAGGTTTCAATTGACAACTTTTTGATTAGTAGTCCAGAGCTTAACTGTTTGCACTCCTCAGGGACACCAACACCAAGGGGAGGCTGTGTCACTGTGCAACTTACCTTGGGCCCCTTAGTGAATAGAACTTGAGGTATCAGCAAATATGCCCAGCTTGAAAGCATACTTCCCTGATGCTCACTTATGAAGCAATGTAATCCAAATAGGCGAGACAGATTCTCAAAAAGGATTAGGGAGTTTAAGTGTGCAGACTAGTCAAGGGTTTGAATTAATTCAGTCACTGGAAAATGTGAATGTTTGTGTTCAGTTCCTTTTCAAAGCTGGCTGTTTCTTATCTGTCAGCTGAAGGATCCCAAGGGGTAAGCTTACCTGGTTAAATAAGGATTACATTCATTTTTCATGCAGACTTGAGGCATTTCCCAACATTTAAATCTTTAATGTGCCCTCAGATAAAAAGCTGCCAGTACAGAATGCACAATGCTTCATGTAGCAAGATGGCTTTGAAAAGACACACTCAGGGATGTCAGGTCTGTGAAATAGACCGATCTGCTTCTTGTTTACACAGCAAATTACATTTTCAAATAACATATCATAACAGATTAAGCCTGAAAAATCTTTCTTTCCAGGCCAGTGGGTACTTTATAGGATTATTCAGTCCAAGGGGGCTCCTGACCTCCCTTGCTGTCAAGGTCAGGAGAAAAAAGCATCCCATAAATAGCCTTCCTAGTCCTCATCTGAACCTGAAATGCAGCCCCTCACACACCCCACAGAGCACCCCAGGTTGGCCATTACATCTGAAAGCTACAGCTAAGCCCAGAGGGGGTCATCAATAATTACCTTTTTCTAGGAGAGTTAGCAAGGCATTATTTTTAAAACAAAGAGTGTGCACTTTATCTAAACCAATGAATATTCTTGGAAAAAAAAAAAAGAAGAATGACTGGAGGACTTCATTTAAGGTCCCTTTTCTTTTTGGCCTGGTTTCTCTGCACTACAAATGCTTGATTGCTCAGCTGCTGAGTCCTCTGAACATTTTTACCTGTCAAAGAAAAGCTATACATATACAAATGAGGTACACTTGGAGAGGGATGGGGTTCAATTTCTCAAGAATCCAGGAGAGTGCTAATCTTTAGACAGGAAGTCAGAAGAAGGAGAGTATTGCATGTTTCTCAATGGATCATGAGCCTTGGGGCAGAAATTTGGGATGCTGGCTTTCTGGATCTGCAGACTGCCTACATTCTGCTGGTATTACAGCCCTCATTGTTTCTCTTTCTCCTTTTAGTTTTCAGGTTCCTCACTATGTCATTGATGGTTAGATGGCCTATTATTCAATAGGGATTCTGAGGTTCAGAAAAGGCCTGCCTGATTCCCTGAAAGGTTTTTCTAATAACTTAAAAAATAAAATAAAATAAAAGCACTGCTGTGGAGTCAGATCGGACTCATAGCAATCCCTCCTTGGGTTTCCGAGGTGGTATCTCTACGGAAGTAGATTGCCAAACCTTCTGAGGAGTGGCTGATGGGTTTGAACCCCCAGCCTACTGGTTAGTGGTCAAATGCCTTACCCATTATGCCACTAGAGCTTCCTAAGGACCATTCCAATAGGATTATTCAGGAGTTCTGGTAGCATAGTGGCTAAGACACTTGCCTGCTAACCAGATGGCTGGTGGTTCAAACCCACCAGCCACTCCTCGGAAGGAAGGTTGAGCAATCCTACTTCCGTAGTGATACTGCCTCGGAAACCCAAGGAGGAGTCACTATGAGTTGGGGCCGACTCGACGGCACATAACAACAACAACAACAAGGACCATTCCAGGCAGAGGGAAAAGCAATAGTAATGGCTTTAATGGTGAATCAACTTGGGCTATTTGCAGTTCAGAGAGAGACCCAGTGTGGCTGGAGCCAAGGGAGTAAGAGGACAGTGGTAGAGCAGAGCATAAATTTGTAGAGAAAACAAGGGATTAGATTATGAAAACCTCATTAAAAGAAAAAGAATCACTACCATAAAGTAGGTTTTGGAAGCAGTACCTTCTGAGGAGTGGCTGGTGGGTTTGAACCACCTGCCTTCTGGTTAACAGTCAAATGCCTTAAGCAGGCACTACACCACCAGAGCTCCCAATGGGCTATGATAAAATGTTTGGTGCTTGAAGTATTTTAAGCAAGGAAGTGATGTAACCTGATCAGCCTTTTTAAAGGATCACTCTGTTGCGATGGAGAATGGAGGAAGGTAGGTAGATTTGAACAAGAAGACTATGACAGCAGTTCAGGGAGAGATACAGTGGCATAGACTAATGAACTATTGATACAGATGAGGATAGGTAGGGAGGTGTGTGATATGGTGTGGTGCTATGAGGAAGCATGAAATACTGGCCAGTAAAAAGGAATAGATAATCTTATGAGTTTTATTTTGGACCTCCTAATTTTCTCCAAAGTCCACCTAGGGTAGGCTTCACATTCAACATCATCAGTTATTATCTCTTATTTGGAAAAAAAATTATCAGACCTTCTCTAATCTTTACTGAGAGTTTGGAAAGAAGAAGAGAATAGTGAGTATGAAAATGGTACACAAAACAAAATGAAAATGAAGCACAAAAGGGGAAGAAGAAGGACTGAGATTAGGATAATGCTAGCATTGCTGACTTCAAAACACTGACAGGGCAAGCCCTGTTTCCAAAATTAGCATGACCGGTGAATTTCATTCAATTGAATATGCAGTTATTGTATAATTTACTCTAGATACTGTATGAGAAACTAGGAATGCAGAAATGAGCAAGACAGTCACTGCCTTCAAGGAACAAATAGCTACACTTTCTTCAGAAGTAATGGTAATACGTCTTTTAGCTGAAATTAATTTTCATGGCGCTTTAACATTTTGAACTTAAATACATAAAGCAACAGCCTCTGGGTAGAGTAGAAACTTGCAAAAAATTCAGCCACTTTCTAAAATCACAGGTTCCTATTTCTATAAGTATCAGTAAGGAATACTTCTTGGTGAGAATTTTGGTTCAACTTAAGATGCTTAATCAAACAGTGCAACAATTATGAGGATGGCACAGGACTGGGCAATGCTGCTTCATCCTGTTAAATACAAGGTCATCATGAGTTAGAGTTGTCTTGAGAGCACCTAACAACAACAACAAAAAAATGTTTTTTAATACTGCAGAATGGTATATATGCAACCAAATGTCATAGGAAATGCACAGAGGTTCTTTTCTAGAGTGGTAGTTGCTTGGAAATCGTCAGGACTCATACTCACTGCCATCAAGTTGGACCCCTCTTTGGGTTTCCGAGGCAGTATCACTACAGAAGTAGATTGCCCAACCTTCCTTCCCAGGAGTGGCTGGTGGGTTTGAACCTCCAGCCTTCTGTTTAGCAGTCAAATGCCTTAGGTACTACACCACCAGAACTCTCTCAGGACTCATAAGCCCTACAGAATCAAGCCCATTCTTGCTCCCATCCAAATGTGTGTGTCTATGTTTTTTATTTTGTATTTATTTATTTTGTTTTATAATGGAAGTTTATAAATACTTCAAAATGAGAGACAATAACATATTAAACCAGAAGGACCTTACTTCAATAGTTATAAACCATGGTTAATCTTGTTTTATCTTTACCCCATCTTCTCCACTCCCTCTGGATTATTAAGGCATTCCAGACATTGTACAGAGCCGTGGTAGTGCAGTGACTAAGCTCACAGAAAAGTCAGTGGTTCGAACCCCACCAACTGCTCTGTGGGAGAACGATGTGGCAGTCTCTTTCCATAAAGATCACAGCTTTGAAAACTCTATGGAGCAGTTCTACTCTGTCCTATAGGAACATTATGAGTTGTAATCAATTCGAGAGCACAAGATTTGCCAGACATTGTATTATTTAATCTATCCTAAGTACCTCTAACAGATGAAGACTCTAAAAATATAAATATATCAATATCACCAAGCAAAAAATTAACAATAATTATTAGTAAAATAAAATATCCAGGTGTAGTAATCTTTTACATTGGTGACCCCCAATGAACCATGCCTCCTGGTATTCACACCTTTGTGTGCTACTATCTCCTTGAATATGGGCAGAGTCTAGGACCTACTGAACCAAAAGAATACAGCAGACATGATGCTATACCAGACTGTGGCCTCAGCTTTGAGAAGGTTTGACAGTTTCACCTTTCATCCACTTGGCAGTCCTCAGTTTCCATGTAAAAATTCTAACTCCTTCCTGAACTAACCTTGTGGAGATCATGTAGAAAGTCCACTGGAAAAGAAGCAAGAAGCCCCGCTGTCTTAGTGTTGCAATAACAAATGGATGGCTTTAATAAGCAGAAATGTAGTTTCTCACATTTTAGGAGAATAGAAGTTGGGACTCAGAGTACTGAATCTAGGGGAAGTCCTTCTCTCTGTGGCAGCTCTGGAAGAAGGTCTTCATCACTTTGGCTTCTGTTGCTCGGTTCCTTGGTGATCTTCAAGGATGTGGTGTGCCATCTATCCTCTCCCATCTGTGTTTGTTTACCTCTCTACCTAATCTGCTTCTTTTATGTCTCAAAGTGATTGATTTAAGACACACACTTCACTAATATGATCTCATTAACATAAAATAAATCCTTATTCCCAGAAGGGATTACATCCATTATATAAGAGTTAGGGTTCCCATATATGTTTTGAGGAACACAATTCAATCCATAACACCAACCGATAGCAAAAACAAGGCCTCAGTCACATAACTTTAGTAGGGTCATTTCAGTCAGCAGTTTTAGTCATTCTAGCTGATGTGTCAGGTATATGAATAAAGAGACCATCTGGGATGTTCAACCCCAGCAGGCAGCACAAGAAACAGAACTAGCCATTTCTGCTATGTCCTGTTCAAATTCCTCACCCACAAACATATGAGCAAACAGAACTGGTTCTATTTTAGGCCACTGAGTTTTGGTGTAGTATGTTACACAGCCACATAGAACCAGCACATCAATGTTCTCATTTCCTGAAGTGTCTTATAATTATTTTTACAGTTTTTTGTTTGAGTTGTAGGGTCTTTACATATGATTAGTTGATATGCCTACTCAGACTCTTATATTCTAAAATTTAACTCTCCACATTTTCTTTCCTCACAATTTTTTACTGAGGACACTGGATTGATCCTTCTATTTCATTTTCTACAGCCTAGACATTACTGATCACATCCCTTTGGGGTTATTTAAAATGCTTCACTATCTCCTGTGTATCTATCTATCTATCTATCTATCTATCTATCTATCTATCTAATAAAATAAATAACCAAACTCATTGTTGTTGAGTCGATTCAACTCATAGAGACCCTTCCTTGGGTTTCCGAGGTGGTATCTCTATGGAAGTAGATTGCCCAATCTTCCTTCTGAGGAGTGGCTGGTGGGTTTGAACCATCAACCTTCTGGTTAGCAGTCAAATGCCTTAAGCACTATCTCTTATACTTCTTGTAAATTAGTAGTTACATCTAGTTCAGATATCATATATATAGAGAGAGAGAGAGAGAGAGAGAGAGAGAGAGAGAGAGATGTAATTTTAATTTCAGTGTGCCTCCCTGGTACTCAGAATTCTCTAGAAGTCTGTTCTTTATCAAAGGTTCTGGTCTGCACATGGATTTTTCATCCACCAAAAGTATGAAATAATTTTCCTAACCATAAAGCAAATCCTTGGTCAATATTCCTCTACTCTTACACAGAATAGTGTACATCATATGGTTCATCACATCTCAAGCAATGGATCACAAAACTGGAGACTAATTCTCAAAATAATTAAAATAGTTGGATGTGTTTGCATAACCTAATTTATCCTTGCTAATAAAATTAAGCTGTTTGAGTTTGATCTGAAAAGTAAAGACCAAAAAGAGAGAGACTCTGAATATTTTAACCAATAAATAGCATGGAAAAGAAGAACAAAGTTTGTTCACCAAACCTCACCTCCTTGCTGTTGTTGTTATTAGGTGCCATCAAGTTAATTCCAACTCATTGTAACCCTATGTAAAATAGAACAAAACACTGTCTGGTCCTGTACCATCCTCACAATCCTTGCTATAGTTGAGACCATTGTTGCAGCTCCTTTGTCAATTTATCTCATTGAGGGTCTTTCCCTTTGTCTCTGGCCTTCCAGTTTACCAAGCATGATATCCTTCTCTAGGGACTGGTCTCTTCTGACCACATGACCAAAGTAGGTGAGATGAAGTCTGGGCAATCTCACTTATAAGAAGTATTCCACCTGCCCTTCTTCCAGGAGAGATTTGTTTGTTCTTCTGGCAGTCCATGTATTTTCAGCATTCTTCACCAACACCACAATTCAAAGGTATCAATTCCTCTTTCAGTCTTCTTTATTCACTGTCCAGCTTTCACATGTACATGAGGAGATTGAAAATACCAAGACTTGGGTCAGGCACACAGTAGTCTTGAACATTTTAGAGAGGTCTTTTGCAGCAGATTTGCCCAGTTCAATACAACATCTTATTTCTTGACTGTTGTTTCCATTGGTGTTGATTGTGGAACCAAGTAATATGAAATCTTTGACAACTTCAATCTTTTCTCCACTTATGGTGTTTCCTATTGGTCCAGTTGTGAAGATTTTTGTTTTCTTTATGTTGTGGTATAATTCATATGGAAGTCTGTAGTCTTTGATCTTCATCAGTAAGTGCTTCAAGTCATCCTCACTTTCACCAAGCAAGGTTACATCATCAACTTATCACAGGTTGTTAATGAGTCTTCCTCCAAGAAAAGAGAGCTGTTTACCTGTATTTTATTGACTATCCAAAGGCATTCAACGTATGGCTCATAAAAGGGTGTGTGCCAGGATTGTATTCTTTCACCATACTTATTCAATATGCATGCCACACAAATCATCCAAGAAGCTGGAGTATATGAAGAAGAAAGTGGCATCAGAATTGAAAGAAGACTCATTCTCCTCCTAGATTCAATCATTTATTCACTCATTCAACACTTTTTTATTGGGCATCAATAATGTCTATAGCATCATGCTAGTCTTTGCATTACAGGATGAATAGGCATGGTCCCACTCCTTGAGGAGATCATAGTTGAGGATGGGAAGCAGATGTAAATAAATCATTTCAATTGTGTATTTAAAATCTATAATAATAAGTGCATGCAAAGTGTTAAGGGAGTGATAAAACAGAAAAAAAGATCTGCCTACAGAAATAGGGAAAAGCTATACAGAGGAATTGACATTTAAATGGGTTTTGATGACCTTATCAGCGTACAAAAAGCGACTGGCATTTCAGGCTAAGATGCAGCTTGTAGAAACACAGAAAGGTGAATGAAAGAACATGATTTGTGAGAGAACTGTTAGTGGTTAGGTGTGGCTAAAACTTAAAGAGGAAGGGTTGGAGAAAGAAGTAGAAAAATAGACAAAAGGAGTTTCTTAGGCTGAGTTCTCTAGAGAAGAAAAAACAGTGAGGCTGAGAGAGAGAAAAAAAAAATCTATCAAGGAAATGGCTCATGCAGCTGTAGAGAATGCAAATCCCATGTCTGTAGGTCAAATGTCAATCTGGAAGCTTCTACTGACTCATGAAGCTGTAGGAGCTGATGAATGTGGCTCACAGACCATGAAGGCAACAATCCCAAAATTGGAAGGCAGTACAACAGGCCACTACTTCAAGTCCAGGAACCAGGGATGATGATGAGCCAAATGCAGGATCCAGACCTAGCAAAAAGCCAGAGAATTTTCCCAGGATATCCATAATTACTTTGGAACCAGGCCACACCCTTGAGGAAACTCCTTTTCAACTGATGGGCTGCTCTTATCATATGCCATCATAGAGGTGATTGTATTATATACTATCTAGTCATGGGAGAAAGTCATGGTTTAAAATCAAGAAGGGAGTGTGTCAGGGTTGTATTCTGTCTCTACACTTATTCAATCTATATGCTGAGCAAATAATCCAAGAAGCTGGACTATATGAAGAAAAACGTGGTATCAGG
>NW_006921712.1:586128-588223 GCF_000298275.1 Orycteropus afer afer
AGCATAGTGCCTAAGGCATTTGACTGCTAACCAGAAGGCTGGTGGTTCAAACCTACCAGCCACTCCTCGGAAGAAAGGTTGGGCAATCTACTTCCGTAGTGATACCGCCTCAGAAACCCAAGGAGGGGTCCCTATGAGTCAGCTCTGACTTGACGTCAAATAACAGCAACAACAACAACGGTCATGGGAGATGACTAAATCATAACTGTTAAGCCACTGAAAATCGTGGTCCCGCCAAGTTGACACACAACCTTAACCATCACAAGGAGTATGAAAGAAATGGGGATGAAGAAGTAAAATGAACCCTAACTGAGAATATCTTTGTGGAACATACTAAGGTGGCTAGAATTTCTCCTGCAGACGAAGGGGAAGCCTTGAAGATTTTTAACATTTAGGTCTGTTTTAAGTTCCCCATTTTAGAAAGACCTGTTTTTCAAACCATATTGAACAATGCTAATTTATTCCCTAGAACAATATGCATGTAAACATTTTATGTGTCACTTCTTTTACTCTAGTCAGTATTATGGGTTTTTGTGCACTTTTATTTCTTCCCATACTGAGTAATACATTTCAGAGTCAACATTGCATTTGTCTTATTTTTTCTCCCTTGCAACATGCAAGCCATAATTTTAATAAGTGAGTTTTGGTTATGTTAGACTGAACTGAGACCCCAAAATATTAGTAAATTATGAAATTTTCAGCAGATATATTTAGAGCAAATAAAATGTTCATTCACATATTCCATTTATGGAATTTAAATATGTTTATTCTAAGACCTCATATGCACAAGGGTTTTAGAACTTCATACTCAAACATTCAGAAGTAACCCGAATTTGTGAGTTTTAGTGTTCCCAGTTAGAGATTAGAATCACTAAAACTCTTAGTTGAGGGATGTCTTAAGTTATCTGTCTCAGTTCCCAGTCCAAGTCAGAATTGCTTCTCTAACAGACAGACAGAAGGCTCTCTGCTAGGCTATAAGACCAAGACTGTTTATGCAGGAAAATGCCTTATTAAAAATGCTCAAACTTCATAGAAAGTTGATTCTATTTTTGAACATACATCAGTGCCTCCTCCTTTCTGTTGTCTATGCTGTCCTTCCTCATCCTATGCAACATGTTGCATTTGATACCATGGTGACTTCTATAGATTGCTCTGGCTACACTGCTAGTTGAAATACATGTTAAAGAGAACTGTTAAATCATGCAATCTTGTAAAGCAATGAAGAAAGTCAAACTCAGGAGATTTTCACAGCGCTAGAAGGAAACATTTTTCCTGAGGAACAATCTATTGCTGTTGTTCAGTGTTTAGAGATTTTTAAACTCTATCCCTTCTAAATGGGCAGAGTCCCAGGCATTTTCCAAGAGATTGCTCTTTGTCCACTAATCTCTCTCTAATCTCTAGAGTTCACAGTGGAAAACAGTTTTCAGAAATGCCCAGTTGATCTCAATTCTTGGGATCAAACCTAACATGAGAACCAATTTCTAAACCATCCAGCATCTGACAGCTTTCTCCCAAGTGGAAAAATTGTTACACTCTACTGTTCTTTGCGACAAATTTCTACTAGCAGGGAGCTTGTAAGTCATGTCTCAAGAACCAAACCTTGAAAGGGCTAAATGCTGAATTTTCATGAGCAAAACAATTCTGGAAAATTAATGCACTCAGATTATTCATTACACTGATGTTCTAGAGTTATAGAAGGGGAATCAAATAATAGATGAGCTCATTTTAAAAACTTTTCAGCATGTGAGAAGACTGTGTAATTGAAAAGGAACAAACAGGATTAACAGAAAGGATTCAAAATTTAAACCAAGGGAGCATGCAGGAAACTGGCTTGGATCAATGGATCAACTCACAGCAGGAGAAACTGGGTGGGAACCCAACCACCCACAGACACCCACAGGGGCCTTTCCAGGTGATTGCTGTAAGGAGCTGAGGCCTAAGAGCAGCATACCTAGTGCCCAAGGGGTTTGTTTATATAGGACAAAAACAAAACAATAAAACAAAACACAAATGCATTGCCGTGGAGTCAATTCAACTCATAGAGACAACCCCTCCTTGGGTTTCTAAGGCGGTATCTCTACAGGAGCTCTGGTAG
>NW_006921712.1:590583-606807 GCF_000298275.1 Orycteropus afer afer
TCCCTTCTTTTCTCATCTTTTTAGTGATCTCTTGCTTCCTTCATGGATAATGTTCTTAATATCCTCCCACAATTCTTCTGGTTTTCATTCTTTAGATGATCTCTAAATCCCGGAGGGATATGTTCAAGTCATATTTTGGCTCTCTTGGACTTGTTTTAATTGTCTTTAACTTCAGGGTGAACTTGCATATGAACGGTTGATGGTCTGTTCCACAATCAGCTCCTGGCCTGGTTTTGGCTGAAGATATTGAACTTTTCCACTGTCTCTTGCCACAGATGTAGTCAGTCTGATTCCTGTGTGTTCCATCTGGTGAAGTCCATATGTGGAGCCGCCATTTGTGTTGTTGAAAAAAAGGTGTTTGCAATGAACAAGTCGTTGGTCTTGCAAAATTCTACCACACAAGTTCCAGCATTATTTATGTCACCAAGGCCAAATTTTCCAACTACTGGTGATTCTTCTTTGTTTCCAACTTTTGTATTCTAGTCACCAGTGATAATTAACACATCCTAATTGCATGTTTGGTCAATTTCAGACTGTAGAAGTTGATAAAATTCTTCAATTTCCTCATCTTTGGCTTTGGTGGTTGGGGTATAAATTTGAATAGTAGTCATATTAATGGGTCTTTCTTGTAGGTGTATGGATATTATCCTATCACTGACAGCATTGTACTTCAGGACAGATCTTGAAACCTACTTTGTTATGATGAATGCCATGTCATTCCTCTTCAAACTATCATTCTCTGCATAGTAGATCATATGGTTGTCTGATTCAAAATGGCCAAAACCAGTCCATTTCAACTCACTAATGCTGAGAATATCAATCTTTATGCATTCCATTTCATTTTTGACAACTTCCAATTTTCCTAGATTCATACATCATACATTCCATGTTCCGATGATTAATGGATGTTGGCAGCTGTTTCTCTTCAATTTGAGTGGAGCCACATCAGCAAATGGAGGTCTCAAAAGCTTTACCTTATCCATTTGAGAAAAGCTGGGTTTACTCAGATGATGCAGCTCTTTCCCAGTCCTAGTTTGACAGCCTTCTAACCTAACCGGACTATTCATAAAGTTGTGCGGTAATGTATCAAACAGTGTTTCTTTGCTATTCATAAGGTTTTCCATGGCCAATTCTTTAAGAAGTGGATGACCTCTTCCTTCTTTCTAGTCTGTCTC
Organism: Orycteropus afer afer; assembly: GCF_000298275.1. NCBI lineage: Eukaryota > Metazoa > Chordata > Mammalia > Tubulidentata > Orycteropodidae > Orycteropus > Orycteropus afer. The sequence continues at coordinate 591,759 of NW_006921712.1, forward strand.
AGTCTGTAAGCTGGGCTGATACCTGTGAACCACAGGCATCCCACTGGGTTTGAAACACCGGTGGCTCAAAATTCACATCAACATGTCACCACAGTAGGACAAACCGACAGACAAGTTTGTCTCCCCGTTGGAAACCTCTCCTACCACCATTACCTGGGTCTCTGTGGCTGACTCCTTCTCTGTCTAGGTTCCTGGACCTTTTTATCCCCTTTCTCCCACTCTCCCGTCCTGCTGCTTTGGGCATGCCTGGGTTCTGTCTCCTCACCTGGATCCCTGCAGCTGACTGCTCCTCTGTCCAGGTTCCTGGCTTTTAACAACATCTCTACAGAAGTAAATTGCCCAATCTTCCTTCCTAGGAGTGGCTGGTGAGTCTCATAAAATACTTATCTTATGCTTATACACAGGATGTCAGTAGGTGGGAACCACACATGCCCTACCCTCTTATTTGATATCCCCTGTCCTTAGCACCTTAGTTGCACAAGAGATACATCTATTTGCATAATGCTTCTTGGCACAATAACTGTGTTATTGCCAGTTTTGGGCTTTAGTTTCTTCAGTTCTAAAGTGAAGAAGTTTGATTCCAACAATGATTTCAAACATATTTCCTCTTCACAAATGGACACTTCAGATGAAATTATACTTAGAACCTCAACTGCAAATCCACTGCTCTTTGGATTGACTGACTAGTGCAGGTTTTGGAGTCCCATTTGACCTCCAAAACATGATTTGTCCCCATTTCTCATTCCGACATGCTCAGCAGCCCTGTGGGGCTGCTTCCATTACCTCAGAATTTTAGCATATGAAGCACTAGATGGGCTGATCTTTTATGTTTTTTTTTTTCCTTCCTTTTTATTCAGTTCTAACAGTGGGTGATTAGGTTGGGCTTTTTGCACAATTACCATCCCAGTCCTCAAGAAGTTTCTATTACAAAAAGCAGGTTTTCCTCTTTATATTTTGGGATTTATCCAAGAGCAAAGCTGTTAAATTTATGAAATGGTTACTAGCCTCCCTCCTCTACTTGTTGTCTGTCCTATACTCCTCCAGTTGCTGTCTTAAAACTAAGCGGCAGTGTCCTGGGTTTAATTCCATCCTTTCAGGTAGTCCTGTGCTCACATCTCACCATCTTCTCTGTTCTACATTCCTGCCATGTCCTTCCTGGTTTCTAATCCCTGTAGCACTTTTCTCTGTGCATCTAGAATCATTTGGCTACCTATCTATAACCTGATGCTTGTCTGTGGTCTTGAGAACTAGTCCTGAGTTCAAAGAGGAGAAATTTAAGGTTCTGAGACACTACACTCTGAGCTGGCCCCTATGCTTCCAGGCAGACCCTAATCTCCTGTGCTGCTATTATGACTACTAGGGTTTTTCTAGGAGCTCTGGTAGCACAGTGCCTAAGGCATTTGACTGCTAACCAGAATGTTGGAGGTTCAAACCCACCAGCCACTCCTCGGAGGGAAGGTTGGGCAATCTACTTCCGTATTGATACTGCCTCGGAAATCCAAGGAGGGGTCGCTATGAGTCAGGTCTGACTTGACAGCACATAACAACAACAACTGATGGCACAGTGCCTAAATCATTTGACTCCTAATCAGAAAGTTGTCTGTTCAAACCCACCAGCTGCTCTGTGGAAGAAAGATGTGGCAATCTACTTCTGTAAAGATTTATTGCTTTAGAAACCAAATGGGGGCCTCTATGAGTTGGAATCGAGTTGATAGCAGTGAGCTTGTTTTTTTGGAGGGTTTTTCTACCTTGTCCCCTATGGGGAAGATTTTGCCTTGGCCAGTAGCTTCATACTTCATTCCTTCTAGTCTGGCTGCTGACTGGCTTTTGTTGTGGTCGTTAGGTACCTTTTAGTCTGTTCTGCCTAGTCCTGCACAATCTTCACAGTCATTGCTATGTTTGAACCTATGGTTGCAACCACTGTGTCAATCCATCTCACTGAAGCTCTTCTTTTTTGCTGACCCTCTACTTTACCAATCATGATGTCCTTCTCCAGGCACTATTCCCTCCTGATTACAAGACCAACGTTTATAAGACTGGCTTTTACTAGTCCCTTTCTCAAAATGTGAAATTTACTGATTAACTTCCTCTTGATAGGTGAGGTCACAAGACCTGCTGACAGACTTCCTCAAAGATCCTTATTCCCAGAGCCCCTGACCCACTTCCCACCTGCTTAGCTATACCAGGTATGTTACATTGAACACCTGAGATTGCCTGATTACCTGGACTGTGATCAAGTGTGTCCTTTGAAAAAAATGAAATTTATTAGCTTTTTTGAACTTCTACTTTTTTTTTTTTTCCTTCCTAGCTCATCTTACTTCCGTAGTGATACTGCCTCGGAAACCCAAGGAGGGGTCGCTATGAGTCGGGGCTGACTCGACAGCACATAACAACAACAACAACAACAGCTCATTTCACAGCCTCTGGTCCATCCAGTAGGAAATTTTAATTCTATCTTTCAAAATCTACCAGTTGGCCCATCCTGTTATAGTTTATCCCTCCCATGAATTACTATCCCTGTTCTCTGCCAGGACCAATCTAATGAATACATTTAAGTGTTAATAGCTAGTGATGAATTAATGGATTGCCCACTCAGAGAGAGCATGTAAATTTCATCAGAGAATATCTATTCCCTAAGCCAAAAGAGTGCCAAAAGTTTTCCCTACTATTCATATATACACATATGTACATATTTTCTGTTATTTCATTTAATCCTATTAACTGAAGATGAAGTCTTTTTATCCACATTTTACACATAAAATTAAGGCTCAAGTAAGTTAAGGACTTGCCCAAGGTCATACATTTGATGGCCAAGCAAAGAATTTAACCAATATATTTTGCTTCCAAATCTGAAATAAGTTTCTTTATGCAACACTACCGGGTGTTATTTCAGCCTTATACAAATTAGAGCATTAAGTAGAGGTAGGATAATTCTTTATTTCTTATGTTTACTGTTTTGTTTTATAGGGACATTTTCTTAAAACTGCTCAAAATTATATCACATGGGAGAATGCCTGCTTAGGAAAAAGAGTTGTCAGATTCAGAGTAACTAGCTTGCAGCCTGTTCAGGATAATTTTGATTTAAATCTGTTTTCCTTGTAGTTAGCTCAGGTAGTTAGATATCTACCACCCCAAAGTCTTGCTTTCTCCAAATATGTCCTTGCTTAGAAAGTAAATTATATGAAAATCTTCTAAAAAGACAGACTCTAATAGTTAAGAGCGTGATGTAAATCATGAGAGAATCATCATCATGGTTGGAGCAAGATTGCCTGAGTTTAAGTCCCCATTCTACCTCTCACACTTGCTACGCAATCCAGACAAGTCACTTACCCTCTCTGTGCCTCCATATCCTCGCTTGTAAAATGGGAGTAATATTGCATATCTGCCTTATCATTTGTTTTAGAAGATTAAATTCATTCACTTTGGTGAAACCATGGCAGGCACAGAGAAAATGTTTTGTAAGTGTTAAATAAATAACAGTCTTTGTGTCCATAAAAAAAAAAAAAAAATGAGAAAACACCAGACATAAAGATGTCCAGCATTTGCTAATTAAGTGTGATTTTCATCATGTGTGGAATGTGACCTAAACCTCAGCACTCTTGCTTCTTCTGAGGCCTGTCATATGTATTAGTAAAGTGTGGTTGTTGGAGCTGTGTGTCAACTTGGCTGCACCACAATTCTCAGTGGTTTAAGCTGTTGTGATGTGGACTATTCCCATGATGAGATTGGATGTATATGTTTTGAGCAGCCTATCTGTTGAAAGGAAGTTTCCCTAGGGGTGTGGCCTGCTTCCAGTATATTTATGGACATCCTGGGAAAGAGACAGTCTTCTGTGGATCGGGATTCTCTTGTGCTGCCTACAACTGTCCATGAGTGAACAATTCACCATTTGGCCTGGAGATCTTGGATTCAACATTTGTTGGAGTCATCAACCAGCATACTACCTGCCAACCTTGAGCTCATCCGCCTCTGCAGCTGCATGAGTCAGGAAAAGCCTCCAGCTTGACGTTTGATCTAAGAACTTGGGCTTCTAAGAGATTCCAGCTTATATAAGCGTGTGAGGCATTTTCCTAAGATAAATTTCTCTCTCTCTCTCTCTCTAGACACACACACACATACACACACACACACAAGCTTTACTGGTTTTGCTTCTCTAGAGAACCCAGCCTAACATATTTGGTACTGAGAGTAGTTCTAGAGAGACAAAAATCATAAGGATGGGCTTCTTAAATTGATTCTCATTAATTATGTTTTGGTTTTCCAATTTGATTAATCACAAAGGCACTAGTAACTCTGCCTCCATTAGTAAAGAAGGCCCTGCTAATCTGTGGCATAAGGTGACAACATTAATATTCAAAATAGCACCACCAATAGATCAAGTATTTTTGAGAAGTGAGGCTCTGGATGATCACATATTTGATACTTTTCTTCAGTTTTATCAGCATGAGGAGTATAAGGAAGCTGGTTGGTTGGTCCTACTTATGTCAGAAAAAGTGATGAAGGAGTGAGATGAGTTTAGGGCTGCTGAGTCATAGCTCAAGTACTGCATAAAAGACCTCAATGTTTCCAGTTGTGCTCTGAAAGAAAGCGTTATTTCTTCTAGTAACAGAGCTGATATTGCCAAAAAACAAACTCAGAGGCTTACTGAGTGGGTGGCTGAATTACAACGCCAATTGAATTGCCAACCTAGAATGGTGTCTGAAGTTAAAAGGAGGGCATTGATTGGGAAAAAAATGTGATTCTGAAACTTGGAATGGGGACATATGGGTAGACAATCAGGAAGATGAAGATATGGAGCCTGTAAATTCTGTTGAATCCCTCCATCTGAAGGGATTACTATAAAACCATTATCCCTTCCACCTCTGTTTGAAGGGATTGATCCAACTGTTCCTGCTGGGTCATTGCCTGAGGTAGATTTCATGGAAGACATTGCTGAATGTTCTCAGGAACTGTCCCAACCACCCATTGGTGCTGCTAGATCTATAACTAAAGTTCAGTGCAAGAGAGCCCCAAAAGGAGAAATACAAAGTGTGACTAAGGAGGTGGTACACTACACCCAGAAAGACCTACTTGATTTTGCTAACATGTACAGACAGAAACCTGGAGAATATGTATGGGAATGGCTTCTGAGTGTATGGGATAATGGTGCAAGGAATGCAACATTGGATCAGTCTGAGTTTATTGATTTAGACCCACTAAGTATGGATTCTTCATTCAAAGTTTCAGCGTGAGAGGTTAGGAAAGGATCTAATTGTTTATTTGGTTGGCTTACTGACACAAGGATTATGTGGTGGCCTACCTTAAGTCAACTTGAAGTACCAGACCTGTTTTAGTATAATGTAGAAGAACGTATCCAGAGGCTTAGGGAAATTGACATGTTAGAATGGGTTTGTCAGATGAGACCTGTAGAGCCAGAAATGGAGAGTCCAGAGGACACACCTTTCACCAGTATGGTGAAGAACAAAAGTGTGAATGGAGCCCCAGCATCCCTGAAGACTGCTGTGATTGCTATTTTATGCAAGCCAGATTTGACAGTGGGAATGCCTTAATTGAATTAAGAAACTTAATGATGGGGTTGATTTGACCCTGTGGTAGTAGGGGCCAAGTGGCAGCAGTTAATCAACAAAGACAAGGTGGGTATGGTTACCATAATGGATAGCAGAGTCAAAACAGGAATCAGAATACTCTGACTTGTGGGGAATTGTGGCATTGGCTACTTAGGCATGGTGTTCCTAAGAGTGAAGTAAATGGCAAACCTACTAAATATTTACTTGATCTGTACAGAAAGAAGAATTCTAGGTCACATGAACAGAAGTCTAGAGTGAATCACCAGAATACAGAGAGTCACAGCCTCTCAATCAATCCCCAGACTTGAGTCAGTTTACAAACCCACAACTCCTTGAATGAAGGAGAGGCCAGGTCCCCTTAAGGAAGGACCCCACTACATTGCCAAAAATGTGTGATGTCATTCTTTCTCCTAGCCTTCCCCAAAGGGATCTGAGTCATTTTGCAAGAGTGTTCACTGGGGAAAATGAAATAATCAGACTTCTCAGGGATTATCAGACATTGGCTCTGAACTGACACTAATTCCAGGAGACCCAAAACATCACTGTGGCTCACCAGTCAGAGTGGAGGCATATGGAAGTCAAGTTATTGATGGAGTCTTAGCTCAGGTGCATCTCACAATGGGTCCAATGGGTCTGTGAACCCACCCTGTAGTGATTTCCCCAATTACAGAATGCATAATTGGAATAGATATATTGAGCAATTGACAGAATTCCCACATTGTATCCCTGACATGTGGAGTAAGGGCTATTATGGTAGGAAAAGCCAAGAGGAAGCCATTAGAACTGCCTCTACCTATAAAAATAGTCAACCAAAAGCAATACCTCATCCCTGAAGGGGTTGCAGAGATTACTGCCACCATCAAGAACTTGAAGGATGCAGGGGTGGTGATTCCCATCACATCCCCAAATAATTTGTCTATTTGGCCTGTGCAAAAAACAGATGGATCTTGAAGAATGACAGTAGATTATTGTAAATTTAATCAGGTGGTGACTCCAATTGGAGTTGCTGTTCCTGATGTAGTTTTATTGCTTGAACAAATTAATACACCTCCTAGTACTTAGTATTCAAGTATTGATCTGGCCAATACCTTTTTCTCAATACCAATTTCAAAGGACCATCAGAAGCAGTTTGCCGTCATCTGGCAAGGCCAACAATATACTTTTACAGTGCTCCCTCAAAGGTATATCAACTACCCAACACTATGTCATAATTTAGTCTGTAGGAATCAGACATCACACTGGTCCATTATATTGATGACATTATGCTGACTGGACCTAGTAAGGAAGAAATATTGATGACTCTAGACTTACTGGTGTGACATATGCATGCTAGAGGGTGGGAAATTAACCCAACCAAAATTCAGGCACCTTTCACTCCAGTGAAATTTCTAGGGGTCAGTGGTGTGGAGCATGTCAAGATATTCCTACTAAAGTGAAAGAAAAGTTATTGTATCTGGCTTCTCCCACAACTAAAAAAGAAGCACAATGTGTGGTGGGCCTCTTTGGATTTTAGAGGCAACACATCTCTCATTTGAGTGTGTTACTTCAGCCTATTTATCAAGTGACTCAGAAAGCTGCTAGTTTTGATGGGGGCCCAGAACAACAGAAGGCTCTGCAACAGGTTCAGGCTGCTGTGCAGGCTGCTCTGCCACTTGGGCCATGTGATCCAATGGTGCTTGAAGTGTCTGTAGTAGATAGAGATACTGTTTGGAGTCTTTGGCAGATCCCTGTTAGTGAATGGCAATGCAGACCCTTGGGATTTCAGAGCAAAGCCCTGCCATCCTCTGCAGATAACTACTCTCCTTTTGAGCAACAGCTTTTAGCTTGTTATTGGGCTTTAGTAGAGACTGAATGCCTAAGCATGGGCCACTGAGTCACTATGAGGCCTGAGCTGCCTATCATGAACTAGGTGTTTTCTGACCCACAGAATCAGAAAGTTGGACATGCATAGCAACACTTCATCATTAAATGGAAGTGGTATACCAGAGATCGGGCTCAAGCATGACCTGAAGGCACAAGTGAGTTACATGAGGAAGTGGCCCAAATGCCTATGGTCTCCACTCCAGTCACCTTACCTTCCCCTCCCAGTCTGCACTTATGGCTTCATGGGGAGTTCCTTATGATAAGTTGACTGAGGAAGATAAAACTCATGCCTGGTTTATAGATGGTTCTGTGTAATATGCAGGCACCACTTGAAAGTGGACAGCAGAACTGCAGCCCCTTTCTGGGACTTGCCTGAAGGACAGTGGTGAAGGGAAATCCTTCCAGTGGGCAGAACTTGAGGCCATGCATATGGCTGTTCACCTTGCATGGAACAAGAAATGGCCACATGTATGATTGTATATGGATTCATGGGTTTTGTCTAAAGGCTTGGCTGGATGTTCTGGGACTTGGAAGGAGCATGATTGGAAAAATGGTGACAAGGATGTAGGGGGAAGAGGTATGTAGATAGATCTCTCTGAATGGGCCAAAGGAGTAAAGATATTTGTGTCTCATGTGAATGTCCATCAAAAGGTGACCTCGGCTGAGGAGGACTTTAATAATCAAGTAGATAGGATGACACATTCAGTATAAACCAGTCATCCTTTTTGCCCAGCAATTCCTGTCATTGCTCAATGGGCTCATGAATAAAGTAGCCATGGTGGCAGGGATGGAGGTTGTGCATTGGCTCACCAATATGAACTTTCACTTACCAAGGCTGATTTGGCTACCACACTTCTGAGTGCCCAATCTGCCAGCAGCAGGGACCCACACTGAGTCTGTGATATGGAATCATTCTTTGGGTTGATCAGCCAGCAACTTGGTGGCAAGTTGATTACATTGAACCACTTCCGTCATGGAAAGGACAGTGTTTTGTTCTTACTGGAGTAGATACTTATTCTGGATATGGATTCGCCTTCCCTGAACGCAATGCTTTTGCCAGAACTACCATCTGTGGACTTATGGAATGCCTTATCCACCATCCTGGTATCCCACAAAGCATTGCTTCAGATCAAGGGACTCACTGCACAGCAAATGAAGTGCAACAATGAGCCTATGCTTATGGAATTCACTGGTCTTACCATGTTCCCGATCATCCTGAAGCAGCTGGCTTGATAGAATAATGGAATGGCCTACTAAAAACACAACTACAGTACCAGCTAGGTGCCAATACCTTTAGTAGTTGGGAAAAATGTTTTCCAAATGTTTATATGGTCTAAATCAGTGTCCAATATACAGTGCTGTTTCTCCAATAGCCAGGATTCACAGGTCCAGGAACCGAGGGGTGGAAACAGGAATAATACCACTAACTATTACTCCTAGTAACCCATTCAAAAAACCTTTACTTCCTGTCCCTGCTACCCTATGCTCTGCAGGTCTGGAAATCTTAGTCCCAAAAGGAGGAACACTCCCACCTGGAGACACAATACTGATTTCATTGAACTGGAAGTTAAGAAAGCCACTCAGCCATTTTGGCTTCTTCATGAATTTTGATCAACAGACAAAGAATGTTACTGTACTATCTGGTGTGATAGATCCTGATTACCAATGGGAAATTGGATTGACATTACATAACAGAGGTAAAAGAGAATATGTCTAGCATACAGGAGATTCTTTAGGACATCTCTTAATACTACCATGCCCTGTGATTAAAGTCAAGGGAAAATTACAGCAACCCAATTCTGATATGACTATTAATGGCCCAGACCCTTCAGAAATGAAGTTTTAGGTCACCCCACCAGGCAAAGAACCACGACCAGCTAAGGTGTTTGCTGAGGGCAAGGGAAATATGGAATGGGTGGTAGAAGAAGGTAGTTCTGAATATCAGCTATGACCATGTGACCAGGTGCAGAAACAAGGACTGTTATTATTATATATCTTCATTGTATTCATGCATGAAATATTTTTGTTTCCTTCTGTCATGAACTATGAAATGTAAACAAGATAAATGCATTTCAGTTGCACATGTGTTAGTTTATCATATTGGCACAAATATGAGTTTATAATTGTCCTTATTTAGAGATTATATATAGTTAAGGAGATGTGTACAACTGCCAAGTTGACAAGTGGTGGACTGTGATAGTTAAAGTTATGTGTCAACTTGGTGGGACTACAATTCTGAGGTGGTTTGAGCAATTGTGATGTGGGTTATTCCCATGATGAGATCGGATATATATGTTTTAAGCAGCCAATCTATTGAAAGGGAGTTTTCCTAGAGGTATGGCCTGCTTCCAATATGCTTATGGATATCCTGGGAAAAAGAGACACTCTTCTGTGGATAGGGATACTATTGTGCTGACAACTGTCTCTGAGCAAACAATCCACAATTCAGCCTGGAGATCTTGGATTCGTCATTCGTTGGAGTCAACAACTAGTGTACTGCCTGCAAATGCGAGCTTGTCAGCCCCTGCAACTATGTGAGTCAGGAAAAGCCTCCTGATTGACATTTGATCCAAGAACTTGGGACTTGCCAGCTTCTATAAGTGTGTGAGCCATTTTCCTAAGATAAATTTCTCTCTCTACATCTACATATATATATAAGCTTTCCTGGTTTTGCTTCTCTAGAGAACCCAGACTAACACATAAGGCAATTCATCAGTAGGGTACCAGAGCATGACCCTAACTGCACACGGGACAGATACTCCAGCCCCTGCAGGAAGCCAACCCATATCCTTCTCAGTCCTCATTAGAGCTGTCTACAGCCAGGAAATATTCTCCTTGTATAAATGCATGGTTCATTAAAGTACTATGTTGGAGATAGCTTTCAGCTTATTTCTCAGTTGTCTTTTAGAAATATCTGGTAGTTTTATCAAGTATAGTTACTAGACATCATTAAACTTCTTTTTGAATTTTAATGTTTCCAAAATTCCTCAAGGAAAAGAGAAAATGATTTTCAGTTAAAACGTTCTGGTAAACTGTGGGAGGGTTATGTATCTGTCTATGTGCTAAATGATTTCACCTCTGAAACACTGATATAAGAGTATTCGAACATCTGGAAAAGGAGTTTTCATTTAAAAAAAAATAAGCTCTAACTCTTTTAACTTTGGGTAATGATGAGAGGCTTCTTCAGATTAAAAACATTTGGTTATTTTAACCACAAGGTGAAAGGGATTTCCTGCAATCCTTCCATAATGGACTTGGAATATTAAATAAAACATTCTTCCTTTAATAGCAGGCTCTCTGCTGCCTAAGGTGTTTGACTGCTAAACAGAAGGCTGGCAGTTCAAACCCACCAGCCTCTCCTCAGAAGGAAGATCGGGCAATCTACTTCTGTAGAAATACTGCCTTGGAAACTCAAGGAGGAGTCTCTATGAGTCAAATTGATTCAATAGTGAGTTTGTTTTTTGTTTTTTCTTTAATAGGATATCATCTTTGATAAAGAGAAATATGTACATACATATATAGTTATTTATTTTTCAAGGAAAGTACTGCTCCAACTTTATTTAAATTGGTTCAGTGCTCTGTTTCAATTTTGTGTCAAATACTGGTTTGAAATGATTTTTGTGTCATATGTAATCTATGGTCTAACGATCCAAACAGATTGAATGGTGAGTCAGTAAGAATTTCTTCTTTTTATACATAGTTTAGTTATTTGAAAAGAAATCTTTGATTTTTTTTAAGAAAGAAGGTAAATGCCACACATTCAATTTAAAATGTAAAATGACATGTATTTTATAACCAATTGACATAATTTTTTTTTCTTTTTGCTGTTCAACAGAGTTTTATAGGGTAGATCCATTATATCTGTTGAAATCCTCTATTAAGCTTGTCAACTGAATATATAGTGAATTCTAAATACCTCATCATTCTCCCAGTCTTATATCTTCAATTATGCCCTATTATCTGAGAAATATAATCTAGATTTTGTAGCTCACAGCTAGACACTCTCCGTTTATTCTCAACCAACTTTCCATAACTTCTTTTCCTACTATTCTATTATCAAACTTGCCTCTTCTTAATTCTCCTAATATATTTTGTCTATTTTTTTCTAAATATTTATGCTACTCCCTCCAATTTAAATGCCAACTTCTTTCTCTCCAGCAATTAAAATATCACTCATCCTTCAAGGCCACTATAAAGGATACAGTTCATGGTTTTACATCCATATTTTTATACAATATACTTAAAATATATATTTTGTATATAGAGAGAGAGAAAGAGAGCACCTGGGTTGCATAATGGTTAAGTGTTTGGCTATTAACTGAAAGGTCAACAGTTCAAACCCACCAACTGTTCAGCAGGAAAAGGTGTGGCAATCTTCTCCCATAAAGATTACACTGTAAGAAACCCTAAGAGAGGCAGTTCTAATCTATCCTACAAGGCTGCTAAGTGTTGGAATCAACTCAACAGCAAAAGGTTTATGGAGGTTTAGATACATATGTACGTGTATGTGTGTATGTGTGTGTGTACTGCTCTTGAATCAGGTAACTGGGATTCAAATTCACTTACTAAAATTATAACCCAAAAAACAAACTCACTGCCATCAAGTCGGATCTGACTCATAGCAACCCCTCCTTGGGTTTCCGAGGTGGCACATAACAACAACAACAACAATCACTACAGAAGTAGATTGCCTAATCTTTTTTCTGAAGAGTGGCTGGTAGGCTTGACCCATAAGCCTTCTGGTTAGCAGTCAAATGCCTTAGGCATTATGCCACCAGAGCACCCAACTAAAACTATGGAACTACTTAAACTACTTAAACTCTTTGAGCTTAGTTTCCTAAACAGCAAAATGAACATAATTCAAGAGACAAATTTTTCCTTATCATCTGTATTATGTAGGCACTGTCTCAGACCCTAGGGCTTACAAGGAGAAAAATCCCTGGACTCAGGGAGTCAGCAGATAGACAAGCAAACTAAGAAACATGTGGTTTCAGATAGTGAGGACTATAATGAAGAGAAATGAAAGAAGACAAGACAATAAAGAATAGTAGAGGTAGGAGGAAGTTGGCTATTTTAGATGGGGTCATCAAAAAGAAGTCTGAGGATACCTTAAAATAGTCTCAAATAATGAGAGAATGAAATGTGTCTAGAGAAAAATATCGCAGTCACAAAACTAAAGGCCTTGAGGCAAGAATATCCTTTGTTATTTTAACTCCTAGCAATTCCATGTAACAGAATAGAATTACCCCCTAGGGTTTGCTTGGCTGCAATCATTATGGAAGCAGATGGCCAGATTTTTCTTTCATAATACCTCTGGGTGGGCTCAGACCACCAACTTTTCAGTTAGCAGTCAAGCCAAAGAGTGATAACAAAAATGAAAATAAGTTTATTTCAACAATTATACAAGTTAACTTTGTGTGAATTAACATTTGTATATTATAAATATTTCCTTTGCCAATGTTCTGTCTTTATACCTTCTTGACCCTCCCACAAGTCTTCATTATTTTCCTCTTTAGACTGACATTCAAGGCCCATTGCTTTGAATCAGAAGTCTCCATAATTAAACATATCCATGAAAATGGCAAGAGAGTTCTAATATTAAACCCTCGTTTCCCTCTTTCTCTTCTTGTCACCAACAATCAGTGTCCCTCAGCACACCCGGGTGTGCATTCACACATACTCATATACAAAACATGGGAAAACTAAGTCTGAGGAAGTCTAAGCAGAGAATGGAAATACCAGGTGCCAGGCAGTTTCTGTCCCTCACAGGCAGATGGGTCCATCAGTGAATAAACATTGTGAAGTATGTATATCTCTCAAAGTTTAAGGGCCTCAGCTTCTAAAGCTCACAGAATATGTGTATAAATACACGGGCACCAAAGTTCAGCATATTTCTCTCTAAAATACGTCTACTGATGGAATGTCCATAAGACCAGGTTAATCTTTAAAAGTCTTTAAAAATGATGTGAATAGCAACCTCTGTACAAAATCCTTAAATTTATCTTCTGTCTTCATTTTTTCTACCTTATCTTTTAGGTGTCTTCCTTCAGGTTCATTTCCGTAGACTCATTTCTAAATATAGAGAAGGAATGAAATCTAGGGAGTGTAATGTTATTTTTAAAAAGACACAAAGGCAACAGTTTTACTCTTTCCTGAGTAGCTCATACAAAATGAAATGGATGTACCATCATGCACCAAATATGTGCCAAGCATCTGTAAAGTTCAGACAGTTTTCAGGCACAAAACTTATTCTCAAAAAACTTGCAACTGCCTAGTGGTGACACAGAGCATTAGTCATCAGAGTTGTTCACAAAGGAGTTGGTTAGAACATAAAAGCAAAAATAAAGAAATATATCAATTAAAAACATACTTGATCACCTCCACTTGTATACTGTTATGATAAATCCCAAAGGTGATATAAAAATGTGTGAGCCATTATCTCTGCTCATGAGAAATTCTCAATAACAAGAGTGGTAATAATACCATACATGTTTTAATTCATACAGAATTTTCACATGTTTCCTAAGTTTTCAGTTCTTATAACTCTTCCAAGAAGCTGATGAGACCATCATTTTCCTTACTGTTTTATAGATGTGGAAAATGAGAACCTCTAAGAGATCCAATGACCTAACAAGTCACACAGTGAATAAGTGAGAGCAAAGATAAAACCAAAGAATTTCTATACCAACTACCAAGCTAACACTCCCTGTTTGTTCAGCAAATAGAGCACATATAGCATATATAATAGTATCTATGATATGCTTTTATTGTTAGTTGCCATTGAGTCAGCTTCACTCATGGAAGCAGAACAAACTCTGCTTAGTCCAGTGCTGGAACAGATAATATTCTGTTGTGACCCACAGGGTTTTTATTGGCTAATTTTCAGGAGAACACCAGCTCTTTCTTCCTACTCTTTGTTAGTCTGGAGGCTGAAACTTGTCCATCATGGATGGTATTGCTGGTATTTGAAAAAGCAGTGCATAGATTGAAGCATCACAGCCATACACAGCTACATACAAACTTATAGATGGTATCATGGAATACTACACAGCAATAAAAAGGAACAAACTCTGCATCACACTGAAAAAAAAAAAAAACACTGCCATCAAGTCGATTCTGACTCAGAGCAACACCCACTGGGTTTCCAACGTGGTTAATGAAGGTAGATTGCCTTGTCTTCGTTCTGTGGAGTGGCTGGTGGCTTTGAACCACCAACCTTCTGGCTAACAGTCAAATGCCTTAGGCACGGTGCCACCAGACCTCTTATAGGCACTTGCTTATCCTGATATGTAGTATTATCCTTACAGTATTCTGCACATGAGATCCTATGTATAGGCCAGAATAAGCAAATGCCTAATGAGTAGGACACAGAGCAAATGTTTTTGGAATTCAAAAGGGAGATCACTATACATTGGCATGTCCTTGAAGAATTTTCATGTAGAAGATAAGCAAAGAGGAAAGGGAGATCATTCTCAAAGAGAGGCTAACACGGAGTTCCGGCAAGATGGCGAACTAGGCACAAGGACTGCACAGACGCTCCTCAACAAAGAAAAGGGAAACCAATTAAGACAGACACAGAAGATAATCTTGGACCCCTGAGCCTTGAAGGGAAGGATACA
>NW_006921712.1:610443-613489 GCF_000298275.1 Orycteropus afer afer
AGAGAGAGGCTAACACAAAGGACATAGTTTGGAAGCATGCAGCTGTCACTGGGGTGACAGGCTGGTGATGGCTGAGTGGCTCTGGGAGGTAAGGCTAGAGAGACAAAGCCCCACTGTGGAGAGCACCTGAGACTATTTGAGTCTGATTCTTTTAAAACACAGAGTCCAACAGATTTCTGCATTGGAGAGGTGAATGGTGGTGAGATTAACCCAGCTGAGTTGGGCAAGAGTTTCAAAGGAAGCACTAGTTAGGAAGCTCTATTAGAAGACTACAAAGAGAGGATTCCATGGGTGCCAAGCTGCAGGGAGTTGTGCTAGAAAAATCCATGCTCCTAAGCACAGAAAAATAGATGATTGAATCGGTTAATTTTTACCAAGTTTCTTAATGATTATGCAGGTGTCATCATAGAAAGAATTAGTTAATTGAAGTGATCTCACCGGTGAAAGGGAAAAAATAGCTCAAGTGTCATCAGTGTTACTGTGTTTTTTTTTTTTTTTTTTAAAGAGGCACTGTATTCTTCAGCTAGAAACCTTTGTTACCCCTCACCCTGACTTTTGCATTTAGAAGTCCTATCAGTGCTAATGAGAGTTATGAATGCTCTGTGGAGGAGAAAAAAACTGCATGAATAGGAACAGCAAATTATAGGATTGATTGAACTCAAAAGGCACTGACATTACATTCTGCAGAAAGAAGCTTGTGTACGATACAAAAATTGCCTTTGTCAGGTGGTGCTCCCAATGAATACCAGAAATAGCCTGTATTTTTGGCTCAATCAGACACCACATACCCTTTTTCTTAAAAGCCTAAAGAAATTAGAATGGCACATGCAGCCCTAAGCATTTTTTTTTTTTTAATCCAAGGTGATTTTGCATGAGAACCATACCATGCTAGAGGGAAATGTTCTAAAAAGGTGAGGCGTTAATGTGTTTTCAGAGATAGGAATTGGCTTCCTGTGATAAAGTAAATAATGGAGAAATATTCTTTGACCTTGCAAACTCATTTTGATCATTCAAGGAGATATGGATCTTACTTGAGTAAAACATACCAATTCTTCACATTCTTGTATAAATCTCCCCTCTCTATGATTCTCAAACACCCTCAGCCAAAAGATGACTTGTCCTCTGATCAGATACTCACACTAATATGAGTCTGGTCACTTGTCTAAACTTAATATGGGTCTGGTCACTTCCAGCCTCATATGTGACATCATAACTCATGTGCAACATGTGCCCTAGGCAAGACAAAAGGAAGGTGTGGCTTATTTATTCTTTTAGTGACACCCCTGACTAGCCCATCACCCCATTTTACAGATGAGCAGATTGAAGCCCTCACAAGTGAACTACTCTAGCCCCTGAAAGAATTTTTATGCTCCCTGCTCTTCTATCTGCAAAACTTGTCTTCTACTGAAATGCCACTTGTCCTTGGAGGACATGTCTTCTGAACTCTAATGACAAGTGACAGTGGTTGAAAGGATTGGCTTCAGTCCATTTTTCCTAATAGACTTGGCCAAGTCTAATTCAATATATGTTTTAATGCCAACATAACTTTTGGGCCCCATGCCCAAAGGAAATTAAACCATGGACCCACTGAAAATGAAGCACTGACTATAAAGAAAGGAAATAAATTCTACCTGAATATTTATTTTCATAATAACCTGTATTTGTAGGATAATTCTGAAGCAAGATGCCTCACTTTTTATAGGATAAAGCTAAAACTCTTTGATACTATCATCTGACCCCTGTTTTACCAGCTCCAACTCTCTTCTCTCCTCCATTGTGGCCTATCATATGTTATGTTCCAATTTAGTATTCTCACACTTATTTTTTTTATCATAATCCCAGTAAGAAATGTGTTTCTCATTGAAATCTGGTATTCTTCTGCACACTCAGTTATATACACACACAAGTAATCAAAGAAAAAGTTTTATCAAAAAAGACAAAAAAACTCTTTACCCATATTAGTAGTGCATTCTTTATCTTTTCTATTCCACTATAATCTATTTTAGGAGCTCTGGTGGCATACTGGTTAAAGCATTTAGCTACTAAGCAAAAGATTGATGGTTCTAACCCGACAGCCGTTTCAACGAGACAATCTGCTTGGTAAAGACTTACAGCTTTGGAAAACTTATGGGGCAGTTGTACTCTGTCCTAATGGTTGCTATGAGTTGGAATTGACTCAGTATTAGTAGGTATATTTTATTTTTTAATGTTATTCCTGAACAAAAATTATTTATTGCACACTAACTGTAAAGGTATGTAGCTTAAAAGTATTGTTCTGGCTTATAGAAATCTTGTTGTTTCTGTGACATAGTCCCTTATGACTACACTCTTTACAGACTTTGTTTTCCTCTGCTTACAATGTCCCAACACCTCTTCCCTGTCTGATTTTCTTCTATTCATCCTTCAAAGTCCAATTCAAATATAATCAACTCTCTGAAACCACTAGCCATACAACCGCTCAACCACAGTTGTTGCTGCCTGGACTTTTGTTATAAAACTGATGATATTTGTGTGTATCTTTGAATTTTTTTGTTTATATATTTGCCTCCCTCATTAAGTAGTGAGCTCCTCAGTAAAAGAACCACATCATATGCCCTTGTGTCACATACTACAATGCCTGGCACAAAATGGTGTTATTAAATAGTCTTATTTTTTCAAAAAGTAAAAAAAAAAAAGGATCAGGGAAGCACAGCATTAATAAGTGACACATTTTTAGTGGATAATATTTTAGTAAAACTGTCCTAATGAACTAGGTGAAGGATACCCCACCTCCTTCTCACTTGTTTCCTAAATAGAATAAACAAATATAAGGGTATCTGTGTCATTGCCTCTTCAGCATATTCTTCCTCTTCTCTTGACTGAGAATCTTGGTTTTCCTTGGGGGAGTCATTCCTGATGCTTTGAGTATGTTATTTGGACTGCCCCTACCTTTTGTCTATAGAGGATGCAAAGAAGCTAGGTCTAGATAACCACTGAGATTGGTTCATGATGGGCATCAGACTCAAGCAAGATCTATAGGCATAAAAAAATTAAAAAAAAAAAAAAA
>NW_006921712.1:613869-615247 GCF_000298275.1 Orycteropus afer afer
ACTTCTTGGTTATTTATCCTAGCCATTTTTGAATTAGGATTCAGTCAGTCCATTGCAGTATAAAATTTCCTCTTTCCCATGTCTGCATATCAGAGTTGCAGTTGTTAGGGTTATAGAGTCGATTCTGACTCATAGAAATCCTATGTGTAACAGAATGAAACATTGTACAGTCCTGCGCCACCCTCACTCACAATATTTGCTATGCCTGAGCCCATCATCACAGCCACTGTATCAATCCATCTTGTTGAGGGTATTCCCCTTTTTCACTGACCATTTACTTTATAAAACATGATATCCTTCTCCAGGGACTAATCCCTTCCAACAACATGATCAAAATAGATGAGACAAAGTTTCACCATTCTCACTTCTAAGGACAATTCCAGCTGTACATCTTCCAAGATAATTTTGCTAGTTCTTCTG
Organism: Orycteropus afer afer; assembly: GCF_000298275.1. Classification (NCBI taxonomy): domain Eukaryota; kingdom Metazoa; phylum Chordata; class Mammalia; order Tubulidentata; family Orycteropodidae; genus Orycteropus; species Orycteropus afer. Next base: position 614,290 of record NW_006921712.1, read on the forward strand.
GCAGTCCACAGTATTTTCAGTATTCTTCATCAACACCACAATTCAAATGCATAAATTCTTCTTGGGTTTTTCTTATTCTTTGACCATATCAGAGAAGAACCAACACATTTTTATTAGTAGATGATATTTAGGAAAGAAACAGGATAATTCCTGCTGAAAAATCATTGTAAGTTTTCCTGAAGGAACTTGTTCTTTGAACCCATATATTGGAAGTATTAACATGAAGCAATGGTAAACTTGTTCCAGGCAAAAAAAAAAAAAATTGGCTCTTACCAGTGCAAAATAAATTACTAAATATCAGAAGCAAGAAACAAATCTTTTATTCTTTTGCCTTTATAGCTGCCAGCCAGCACTGATTGTGTCAATGATAATGTCAACTTAGAAGAGATGGGAGTGAGGCTAGCTTTCCCAGTCTCTGGATCTCAGGGCTCTGCTTCATCTGCCTTACTCTGCTTTCAAAGAAGTTCCATTAAACTGTGAATATACTGAAAGGTGCAATTTATAGAATAACAACTTTTCCATACCAAATAATTTATCTTCTTTCTCCAGATTACAGTAGTGCTAATAGCTTGCTGAAATTCTATCAGTTACAGTTGGCTGAATTTTAAACCCATGTGGTACCAAGTTGGCCAAGGACCAGGCAGTGTTTCATTCTGTTGTACAGAGGGTTGCTGTGAGTGGGAGCTAACTCAACAGCACCTTACAACACAAAAATGTGGTGCCATTTGGGGAGATTGTCATGTCGTCTTTATATACATAAAAATATCGTTCACTTAACCTCCATGGTATGTTCTGTAAAATAGGATATTATGTGATTGAGATGATGTGCAAACACCATATTAAAATTTTATGGAGCCAGCTTCCAGTCACCTTTGCTGCTGTTGTTGTCACTACTGGCTGTTGTTATTAGATGCTATTGAGTCAGCTCCAACTCATAGCCACCCTATGTACAACAGAA
>NW_006921712.1:615599-619382 GCF_000298275.1 Orycteropus afer afer
TCATAGTGACCCCTCCTTGGGTTTCTGAGGTGGTATCACTATGGAAGTAGATTGCCCAACCTTCCTTCAGAAGAGTGGCTGGTGGGTTAGCAATCAAGTGCTTCAGGCACTATGCTACCAGGAGAGTCTTTCTTATTCATTGCCCTACTTTCACATGCAAATGGGGCAGTTGAAAATAGCCTGGCTTAGGTTAGACTCACCTAAGTCTTCAAAGAGACATCTTTGCTCTTCAGCACTTTAAAGAGGTATTTTGCAGCAGATTTGTCCAGTCCAATATGTCTTCTGATTTCTTGACTGCTGCTTCCATTGGTATTGATTGTGGGACGACGCAATATGAAATCTTTGACAATGTCAATCTTGTCTCCATCCATCATAATGCTGCTTATTAGTCCAGTTGTGAGGGTTTTCATTTTCTTTATGTTGAGGTATAATCCATACTACAGACTGTAGTCTTCAATCTTCATCAGTAAGTGCTTCATGTCATCCTCACTTTCAGCAACCGAAGTTGTATCGTCTGCATATCACAGGTTGTTAATGAGTCTTCCTCCAATCCTGATGCTGAGCTCTTCATATAATCTAGCTTTTCGGATTATTTGCTCAACATACAGTTTTAATAAGTGTGGTAAGAAGATAGAACACTGACACACTCTCTTCCTCATTTTAAAACATGCAGTATCCCCTTGTTCTGTTCAAACAACCTCCTGATGTATGTACACATTCCTCATGAGCACAATTAAGTGTACTAGAATTCCCGTTCTTCTCAATGTTAGCCATAATTTGTTATGATCCACATAATCAAATGCCTTTGCATAATCAATAAAATGCAAAGAAACATCTTTCTGGTATTCTTTATTTTCACCCAAGTTCTGTCTGACATCAGCAATGCTATTCCTTGTTCCATGTCCTCTTCTGAATCCAGCTTGCATTTCGGGAATTTCTCTGTCAATAAATTGCTGCAACCTTTTTTGAATTATCTTCAGCAAGATTTACTTGCATGTGATGTTAATGATAACTTGCTCACTGCCATCAAGTCGATTCGACTCATAGTGACCCCTCCTTGGGTTTCTGAGGTGGTATCTTTATGGAAGTAGATTGCCCAATCTTCCTTCTGAGGAGTGGCTGAGGGGTTTGAACCACCAGCCTTCTGGTTAGCAGTTAAGTGTCTTAGGCAATATACCACCAGAGCTCCTGATATTAATGATATTGTTCATAATTTCCACATTCTGTGGGAAAATCTTTCTTTGGAATGGGTACAAATATGGATCTTTTCCAGTCAGGTGGCCAGATAGCTGTCTTCCAAATTTATTGGCATAGATGAGTAAATGCCTCTAGCACAGCATCAAGGGGTTGAAACATCTCAGTGGGTATTCCATCAATTCCTAGCCCTTGTTTTTCACCAATTCCTTCAGAGCAGCTTTGACTTCTTCCTTCAGTACCATTGGTTCTTGACTATATGCCATCTCCTGAAATGGATGAACATTGACCAATTCTTTTTAATACAGTGACTCTGTGTATTCCTTCTATCTTCTTTTGATGTTTCTTAAATTATTCAATATTTTGCCCATAGAATCTCTCAATATTGCAACTCAAGGCTTGAATCTTTTCTTCACTTCTTTCAGCTTGAGAAATGGTGAGTGTGTCCTTCCCTTTTGGTTTTCTAATTCCAGGTCTTTGCACATTTCATTATAATAAATGACTTTCTCTTCTCAAGCTGCTCTTTGAAATCTTCTGCTCAGCTCTTTCATCTTGTCATTTCTTCCATTTTCTTTAGCTACTCTCTGTTCAAGAGCAAGTTTCAGAGTCTCTTCTGACATCCACTTTGGTCTTTTATTCCTTTCCTGTCTTTTTAATGACTTTTTGCTTTCTTCATGGCAAAAATATCATCCCACAATTCCTCTGGTTTTTGGTCATTGATGTTATTCTTTAGACAGTCTCTATATTCAGGAGGGATGTAATCAAGGTCATATTTTGGCTCTCATGAATTTGTTTTAATTGTCTTCAGCTTCAAGTTGAACTTGCATATGAGCAGTTGATGACCTGTTCTAAAGTCAACTCCTGGCTTTCTTTTACCTGAAGATATTGAGTTTCTCCATTGCCTCTTTCCACAGATGTAATCAATCTGATTCCTGTGTACTCTGTCAGGCAAAGTCCACATGTATAGCCACGATTTATGTTGTTTAAAAAAAAAAAAAAAGGTATTTTGAATGAATAAGTCATTGGTCTTACAAAATTCTATCATGCGATCTCCAGCATCATTTCTATCACTAAGGCCATATTTCCCAACTATCAGTGATTCTTCTTTGTTTCCAAATTTGCATTCCAATTACCAGTAATAATCAACACATCTTGATTGCCCATTTGATCAATTTCAGACTACAGAAATTGGTAAAAGTCTTCAGTTTCCTCATCTTTGGCTTTGGTGGTTGGTGTGTAAATTTGAATAATAGTAGTACTAACTGGTCTTCCTTGTCGGTGTATGGATATTATCCTATCACTAACAGCATAGTACTTCAGGATAGATCTTGAATCATTCTTTATGATGATAAATGCCATGCCATTTTGTCTTCAATTTGTCATTCCAAGTATAGCACATCATATGGTTGTCTGATTCAAAATGACCAAAACCAGTCCATTTTAGCTCACTAATGCCTAGGATATCAATCTTTTTTGACAAATTCCAATTTTCCTAGATTCATACTTTGTACATTTCATGTTCTGATTGTTAATGGATGTTTGCAACTGTTTCTTCTCATTTTGAGTTGTGCCACATAAGCAAATGGAGATCCCAAAGGCTTTACTCCATCCATATCATTAAGGTTGACTCTACTCTGAGGACACAGCACTTCCGCAGTCATATTTTGAGTGCCTTATGACCTGAGGGGCTCATCTTCCAACCACTATATCAGACAATGTTTCTGGGGTATTCATAAAGTTTTCCAGTAACATATCAGACAGTATTTCACTGCTCATCATAAGGTTTTCACTGGCCAATTCTTTAAGAAGTAGGTCACCCCTTCCTTCTTCTGAATCTGTCTTAGTCTGGAAGCTCCACTGAAACCTGTCTACCACAGGTGACCCTGCTGGTGTTTGAAATACCTGTGGCGTAGCCTCCAGACTCACATCAACATGCAAGATACCACAGTACAACAAACTGACAGACCAATAGTGGTGCCACTACTGGAGCTGTTGCCAAAAGCTGGAGGAATTGGCAACCACAACAACTGTGACAGAAAGTCAGCATGTGGAAGAAGCAAAACATAACTGCACTTCCCACTAAAATTGTCTGCCTGAGAAATAGGAGCAACCTTTTTCCATAGGCACTACCTGCCCACTAGACAAAGCCCAAGAGTTTGCACCCAGAGGCATGCCTCTGTCTCAGCTGCATTTATCAAATGTGTGGTCAAGTGCTTCAAGAGACTAGGTCTGAGGTCTTCAAAACCATTCTTGTTGAGGTTGTCAGGTGCCATTGAGTAAGTTCTGACCCTATGTACAACAAAATGAAACACTGCCCAGTGCTGTGCCATCCTTACAATCTTTGCTATGCATGACTGCATCATTGTAGCCACTGTCTCAATCCATCTTTTTGAGGGTCTTCCCTTCTTCCTGCTGAACCTTTACATTACCAAGCAAGATAGCCTGCTCCAGGGACTGATCTCTACTGACAACATGACCAAAGTACATGAGATCCAGTCTGAAATCTAGCCATTATCACTTCTAAGCAGCATTCCAGCTATACCTATTCCAAGACAGATTGGTTTGTTCTTCTGCTAGTCCACGGTATTT
>NW_006921712.1:620462-621784 GCF_000298275.1 Orycteropus afer afer
TAGTTTGGACATTTGGGACATCTTTGACCTCCGCCTCATGGGGACCGGCCTCGTGCTGATCTTTCTAAGAGAAATTGTTCAAGCAATTGGTGTCAGAATGGTGGGATTCGCTGCAACAGCCCAGACTCACTGGAATATGTGGTTTTGGGAGAAAGGAGATAAACAGGAAAGTAAGAAACCTTTGGCTTCTAGATGGGATAAAAGACACCCATGAATTGAAGCAGCTCTTTTGTTGAGATTGGTCACCCAAGGCAAAAGCTATTCATGGGATTTAGGAGAGGTGGATCTAACTCCTGAGAAATCAGCTAGTTGTATGTATATGGAAATACAGAATGACGAGGAAAAGGCTAGACTTAGGATTCCTTGGTTGCTGTTATCGGCAGTAGCTGCAATGGCAGGGAAAAAGAATGTAGAGCAGGGTTGTAGCACTAAATCGAGCTCAGATTCAGTCCAATTAGAGCTATGACCCCTAGTTTCAGGGCCTACCCAGAAAGGAAAAATTGTGTCAGAACAACAGGCAGTACTGGTAAGACCACTGGTCACCAAAAAGGCAGTCTGGGAAGGGAACGGGCAAAGCCAAGAAACTATTAAAAGCAGAGGGTATAGTTTGAAAGAGCTGCTTCAGTTTGTAGATCAGTATCGTCAGCTTCCCGAGGAACCTTTACGAAAATGGCTTGTGAGAGTGACTAATTTAGGGGCAGCGTCTTTAGTTTTGAATACGCCGAGTGGAAGAGTGTGTTTGGATTGATGCAGGACCCACAGCTCACTACAGAACAGGCACAAATGTTAATACAAGATCCATTTACAGGGCAGGATAACCCTAAGGGGGCAGCTAGTCTGTTGGAATGGATAAAATTTGCGGTCAGGTTTGTGTATCCTGAGAAGGGAAACTGCCCCTCTCCCCCTCTAAATGCCCCCTAGAACACTCCAGAGGAAGCAGCTGATGTGCTGCTTATGCAAGCCATGCTGGAATGGCTTTATGGTGATCAGGATATTCACCCAATGAGAATGCCCCTTACACAGGTCATGGCAGATATGGTGATCAGGGGAGCCCCTTCTACATGGGCACCCCATGTAACTCTGCTGTTGCAAAACAAAGCAACAATTCGAGAAATCATGTCAGGTCTATTAGCACAACTTCCCCTCATGGGTTTTACAAATCCAAGAAGCATAAGAGTGATTAATAGGAGAATGGAAAGGGACAATAGGGAAAGAACTTATCTCAATAGGTCAGAGATTTTTCGATGGTTGTTAAGGCATGGGATGAATATAGCAGACATTGATGGAGTAGAGACAAGGGTGCTGATGCAGCACTACAGGAG
>NW_006921712.1:623304-624510 GCF_000298275.1 Orycteropus afer afer
TTGAGACTTCTTCAATGACAGAAGGGCATAAAATTATTATGAGACCTGAAATACCCATAATGTCTTGGGTGATGTCAGAGAGATACTCTAATAAGGAAGGTGGTGCCCAAAATAGTTCCATAATAAAATGGAAATGGTTTATTCAAGAATAAGCAACTGGAGGGATGCAAGGAGGCACCCATCATATCCATGAGCACTTAGCCTCTTTTCATATAAGTCTTATGCTGGAACCACCCATAAGTCTTATGGTTGCCAGAACCCATTGCCACATGGAGAGTGCCATATGAACAACTTTCTATGGATCAACAGAAGGCTGTTTGGTTCACAGATGGCAGCTCCAGGGTATATGGACAACAGCTGACATGGAAAGCTGCTGCATTAAGACCAACAGATGGAAAGACCCTTATTGAAGAAGGTAAAGATAGGTCAGCCCAATGGGCTGAACTGCATGCTGTCTTCTTAGCTGTCATGGAAGAATTGGGCAATGGTGGGAACCCATATGTTTGGATTTTCACTGATTCATGGGCAGTCGCCAATGGCCTGGCTATATGGTCAGGCAAATGGGCAATGGACAATTGGACTATTAAGGAGACCCCTGTGTGGGGCAAGGACCTATGGAAAGCACTCTGGGAGTTCAGAGGGCGCATAGAGTAAGCCATGTCGATGCCCATCAGAAGAATCCCCTTCCTGGATCAGAAGGTGATTGGAACCAGCAAGTGGATATGTTGGTATGCTCCCTTGAGGTAGCCAATTGGATTCATGAGATGAGTGGACATGGGGTGCTGCAGCAATGCAGAGATGGGCTGAATCAAGGCACAACCCTCTTGCACCCTCTGAGGCACAAAATGCCAATAAGGACTGGTCTGTCTGTCGGCAGGAAAGACAGAGGTTACAGATGGCTATGGGGCAAATTCCCTGGGGGGAAGGCCCTGCACACAGCTGGCAAGTAGATTATATAGGACCAATGACACCAGTGGCTCCAGGTGGCTATAAATTGGCCCTCACAGGAATAGATACTTACTCTGGATTGGGTTTTGCTTGTCCTGTGACAGATGCAAATGCCAAAAACACCATTGAAGGATTGGAACAAAAGATACTGTACCAATTTGGGCCACCAAGTTATATTTCCTCAGACCAAGGAACACACTTTACATCCCATAGGGTGCAGCAATGGGCCAAAAAACATCATATTAAGTGGACATACCA
>NW_006921712.1:625296-645475 GCF_000298275.1 Orycteropus afer afer
AAACTTTTGGATCAGATGGACAAATACAGCAGACTTGAATGGCTGGTATCTGAATAATCTCACCCTCAGGACGCTTTGCCTTGCTGAAAGACTAATTGTTAATGACCTTGGGACCAGTAATATGATTGGGAGGGGCAAATTAATCTTTCAACTATGAAAGGGCTAATGGCTAGAAGAGCCAGGGGGTGCAGGCATTGATTGTGACTCCAAGTAAAATGAAATCCATGACTACTTCAATCTTTTCTCCATTTATCATATTGTTGCATATTGGTCCAGTTGTGAGGATTTTTCTTTTCTTTATGTTCAGGTATAATCCATACTGCAGACTGTAGTCTTTGATCTTCATCAGTAAGTACTTCAAGTCATCTTCACTTTCAGCAAGGAAACTTGTGTCATCTGCATATCTCAGGTTGTTAACAAGTCTTCCTCCAATCCTGATCTGCATTCTTCTTCATATAGTCCAACTTCTCAAATTATATGCTTAGCATACAGATCATATAAGTATGGTGAAAGACTACATCCCTGACATACATGGCTTCTGATTTGAAACTATTAAGATATTTGAAAAACTGCCTTTTGGTCTATGTACAGTTTCCTGATAAGCACAATTAAATGATCTGGGATTCCCATTCTTTGCAGTGCTATCCATAATTTGTTATGATCCATAAAGTCAAATACCTTTGCATAGTTAATAAAACACAGGTAAAAATCTTTCAGCCAAGATCTCCATCTGCTATCAGCTATACCCCTCGATCCATGACCACTTCTAAATCTGACTTGAATTTCTGGTAGTTCCTTGTCTATATACTGCTTCTGGTAGTTCCTTGTCTATATACTGCTATAACCAATTTTTAATTATCTTCAGAAAAAAATATTTACTTGTGTATGATATTAATTATATTGTGTGACAGTTTTTTGCATTCTGTCAGATCACTTTTCTTTGGAATGATCACAAATATCTATCTCTTCTTGTCAGTTGGCCAGGTAACTGTCTTCCAAATTTCTTTGCATAAAAGAGTGACTGCCTCCAGCTCTGCGTGCATTTGTTTAAAAATATCAACACATATTCTGTCAATTCCTTAAAGCTGGTTTCTTCCCAATTCCTTCAGTGGAACTTGGACTTCCTCTTTCAATGAGTTTGGTTCTTGATCATATGCTACCTCCTTAAATGGTTGCATGTCGACCAATTCTTTCAGGTACTGTAACTCTGTGTATTCCTTCTGTCTTTGTTTGATGGTTCCTGCATCCATCAGTATTTTGTCCATAGAATCCTTCAGTATTTCAATTCAAGGCTTGATTTCTTTCTTCAGTTCTTTCAGTCTGAGAAGTGCAAGTGTGTTCTTCCCTTTTTGTTTTCTAACTCCAGACCTTTGCACATTTCATTATAATACTTTGTCTTGTCTAACCACCCTTGGAAATCTGTTCACCTCTTTTATTTCATCATTTCTTCCATTTGCTTTATTACTCTCTATTCAAGAGCAAGTTTCAGAATCTCTTCTGACATCCACTTTGGTCTTTTCTTCCTTTCCTGTCTCTTTAATGACCTTTTGCTTTCTTCATGCATGATATTCTTGATGTCATCCCACAACTTGTCTGGTCATTGGTGTTTAGTGCATCAAAACTATTTTTCAGGTATCTCTAAATTCAGGTAGGATATAATCAAGGTCTTATTTTGACTTTTATGGCTTGTTTTAATTTTCTTTAGCTTCAACTTGAACAGCTGATGGTCTGTTCCTCAGTCAATTCCTGGTCTTATTCAAACTGATGATAGATAGTAAGCTGCTCCATCACCTCTTTCCACAGATGAAGTCAATTGGAGTGCAGTGTATTCCATCTGTCAAGGTCCAAGCATATAGTCACAATTTATGTTTTTGATAAAAAGGTGTTTGCAATGACTAAGCTGTTGGTCTTGCAAAATTCCATCTTGTGGCCTCCAGAGTCATTTCTTTCACCAAGGCCATATTTTCCAATGGCCAATGCTTCTTTTTGTTTCTAACCTTCACATTCCAATCATCAGTAAGTATTTTGATTATATATTTAGTCAATTTCAGACTGCATAAGTTGGTTAAAATCAGCAATGTCTTCATCTTTAGTTTTAGTGGTTCATGTGTAAATTTGAATAACAGTAGTATTCACTCATCTTCCTTCTAGGTGTATGGATATTATCCTATTACTGAAAGTATTGTACTTCAGGATAGATTTGGAAATGTCCTTTTTGAAGATGAATGTGACACCTTCCCCCTTCAATTTGTCATTTTTGGAATAGTAGGCTATATGACTGTGTGATTCCAAATGGCCAATACCAGTCCATTTCAGCTCACTGATGCCTAGGATATTGATCTTTTCGCATCTCATTTCTTTTTGACAACCTTCAGTTTTCTTAGATTCATACTTTGTACATTAATATTCTGGTTATTAATGTATGTTTGTAGCTATTTCTTCTCATTTTGAGTCATGCCACATCAGCAAATGAAAATCCCCAAAGCTTTACTCCTTCCATGTCATTAACATCAACTCTACTTTGAGGAGGCAGCTCTTCCTCAATGGGGTTTTGTGTATCTTCCAAGATGAGGAGCTCATCTACCAGCACTGTATTAGATAACATTTTACTGCCATTAAAAATGTTGTCAGTGGCCAATTTTGGGGGGCCTCTCTTAGCCCTTAGTCTTTTTTCCTGGCCTCTCTTAGCCTGTCCACCCTGAATGATCCTGCTGGTGTTCAAAATATCATTGGTATAGTTTCCAGCATCAAAGCAACATGAAGCCACTGCAGTAAGGCAAACTGACAGATGAATGGTGGTCAAAACCATTAAAGAGAAAAAATAAACAAATAGAGAGCTGTTTTCATTTAAAGAGAAAACAAACCATATGGAACCATAGACATATATGCATTCAAACATTATGCAATGCATATCTGTGTGTGTGTGTGTGTGTGTGTATGTGTATATATATATATAGAGAGAGAGAGAGAGAGCCTAAGGTACTTGACTGCTAACCAGAAGGCTGGTGGTTCAAAGCCACCAGCCACTCCTCAGAAGGAAGATGGGGCAAACTACTTCCTCAGTGATACTGCCTCGGAAACCCAAGGAGGGGTCGCTATGAGTCGGGTCCAACTCAATAACACATAACAACAACAACATATTTTTATATACATATATATTCTTCTAGGGTTCATATAAGTAGCCATGGTGGTGTAGTGGTTACAGCACTCAGCTGCTAGCTGAAAGATCAGTTGTTTGAACTTAGAAGCTGTTCTGTGGAAGAAGGATATGGCAGTTTCCTTCTGTAAGTATATATAGGCTTGGAAACCCTTAGGGGCAGTTCTACTCTGTCCTATGGGTTAATTGATTCAGAATTAACTTGGTGACAATGGGTTTTGGTTTTGAGGGTCATATATATATATATATATATATAAATGGGAGCTCTGGTGGTATAGTGCCTAAGGCATTTGACAGCAGTCAAACCAGAAGGCTGGTGGTTCAAACCCACCAGCCACTCCTCGGAAGGAAGATGGGGCAAACTACTTCCGCAGTGATACTGCCTCGGAAACCCAACGAAGAGTCACTATGAGTCGGGTCTGACTGGACAGCACATAACAACAACAACAACAACATATATATATGTAGAATAGTGCCTAAGGCACTTTACTGCTAACCAGAAGGCTGGTGATTCAAACCCACCAGCCACTCCTCGGAAGGAAGATGGGGCAAACTACTTCCTCCATGATACTGCCTCGGAAACCCAACGAGGAGTCGCTATGAGTCGGGTCAGACTTGACAGCATATAATAACAATAATAACAAATATATATATGTTTGTATTTGTTTTAATTGTCTTCAATTTCAAATTGAACTTGCATGTGAGCAGTTGATGGTCTGTTCCACAATCAGTTCTTGGCCTTGTTTTGGCTGAAGATATCGAGCTTTTCCATCACCTCTTGCCACAGATGTAGTCAATCTGATTACTGTATACTCCATCTGGCAAAGTCCACGTGTATAGCTGCTGTTAGTGTTGTTGAAAAAAGGTATTTCCAATGAATAAGTCATTGGTCTTACAACAATCTATTATGGGATCTCCAGCATTATTTCTATCACCAAGGCCAAATTTTCCAACTACCAGTGATTCTTCTTTGTTTCCAACTTTTGCATCCCAATCACGAGTGATAATGAACACATCTTGATTTCATGTTCAGTCAATTTCAGACTGCAGAAGTTGATAAAAAATCTTCTATTTCCTCATCTTTGGCTTTGGTGGTTGGGGCATAAATTTGAATAATAGTAGTATTAACTGGTCTTTCTTGTAGGCATATGGATATTATCCTATCACTGACAGAATTGTACTTCAGGACAGATCTTGAAACATCCTTTGTGATAATGAGTGCCACTACATTCCTCTTCAATTTGTCATCCCTGGCATAATAGATCATAGGGTTGTCTGATTCAAAATGGCCAAAACCAGTCCATTTCAGCTCACTAATCCCTAGAATATCAGTCTTTATGTGTTCCATTTCATTTTTGACAACTTCCAATTTTCCTAGATTCATACTTTGTACATTCCATATTCTGAGTATTAATGGATGTTTCCAGCCATTTCTCCTCAGTTTGAGTCATGCCATGTCAGCAAATGGAGGCCCTGGAGCTTTACTTTATCCATATCATTAAGGTTTATTCTACTCTGATGAGGCAGCTATTTCCCAGTGATATTTTGAGTGCTTTCTGACCTAAGGGGCTTGTCTTCCAACCTATGTCAGAGAATGTTTCCAGGTTATTCATAATATTGTCCAGTAAAGTATCAGACAGTGTTTCTCTGCTATTCATAAGGTTTCCCCTGGCCACTTCTTTGAGAAGTTAATGGCCTCCTTCTTCAGCTTTGCTAAAACCTGTGCACCCACCATATGCAACCCTGCTGGCATTTGAAACCGGTGGTGGCACAGCCTCCAGCCTCATAGCAACATGCAAGCCACACCAATATGACAAACTGTCAGACAAGTTCATCTCCCTTAGCTGTTCAAAACCTTTCTGCCTTCCCCTTACCTTAATCTTGCTGCCATAGACCCTGGCTTTTACAGTCCTTCTGTCTTGGGTAGGAGCCCTCTCCCTCCCCTTACCTTGATCCTGTTGCTGTCATCCCTGGCTTTTCCCCCTATGTTACTTATTGGTAGAGAATTTTTACAGACTGTTCAGTGCTGATCAAGCTGAAATATGGTCCTTCTCTCTTCAGATCATCAGCTTCCCCTTGGCAATAGCCCACACAGGCTGGAAGCTCAAGCTAGACATTATAAGACTCTTTGGGCAAGTTCCAAAGAACTGAAGGCCATTAGCAGGATATAGAAAGAGGGCATAGGTATCAGACTCATCAGATGCCTGGAAAGTATCTAGATAGTTGCAGGGGTTGGTGAACCCAAATTGGAAGGTCAAATGATAGCTGCTATCTCAAGTCCAGGGGTGAGATGATAACAAACCAAATGCAGAACCAGAGCAAGAGAGAGAAAATTAAAATTAGTCCACCAGAGCCAAAATATGACCTTGAGTATATCCCTCCTGAATTTACAGACCATCTAAAAAATAGATTTGATGCACTGAACACAAATGACAGAAAAACAGAGGAATTGTGGGATGACATCAAGAACATCATAAATGAAGAAAGCAAAAGATCATTTAAAAGACAGGAAAGGAAGAAAAGACCAAAATGGCTGTCTGAAAAGACTCTGAAACTTGTCCTTGAATGGAGAGTAGTTAAAGCAAATGGAAGAAATGACAAGATCAAAGAGCTGAACACAAGATTTCAAAGAGCAGCTTGAGAAGACAAAGTCAATTATTATAATGAAATGTGCAAAGATATAGAGTTAGAAAACCAAAATGGAAGAACATGCCCAGCATTTCTCAAGGTGAAAGAACTGAAGAAAAAATTTAACCTCAAGTTGCAATATTGCAAAATTTGCCTGTGGGCAAAATATTGAATGATGTAGGAAACATAAAAAGAAGATGGAAGGAATTCACAGTCACTGTACCAAAAAGAATTTGTCGATGTTCCTCCAACACAGGAGGTGACATATGATCAAGAACCAATACTATTGAAGGAAGAAGTTGAAGCAGCATTGAAGGAAGTGGCAGAAAATAAGGCTCCAGGAATTGACAGAATACTCACTGAAATGTTTCAACAAACAGATGCCCCAATGGAGGCACTCACTCAGTTATGCCAAGAGATTTGGAAGACAGCTACTTGGCCAACTAACTGGAAGAGATCCATATTTGTATCCATTCCAAAGAAAGGTGTTGCCACAGAATGTGGAAATTATTGAACAATATCATTAACATCGCACGCAAGTAAAATCTTACTGATGATAATTCAAAAACGGTTGCAGCAGTATATTGACAAAGAACTTCCAGAAGTGCAAGCTAGGTTCAGAAGAGGACATGGAACGAGAGATATCATTGCTGATGTCAGATGGATCTTGGCTCAAAGCAATAGAAATATGCTTACATGTGCTTAATTGACTATACAAACGCATTTTATTGTGTGGATTTTAACAAGTTATGGATAACGCTGACAAAAATGAGAATCCAAGCACGCTTAATTGTACTCATGAGGGACTTGTACATAGACCAGACCAGGAGGCTGTCATTCAAACCAAACAAGGGGACACAGCATGATTTAAAATCAAGAAAGGAGTGCATCAGGGTTGTATTCTTTCACCATACTTATTCAATCTCTATGCTGAGCAAATAATCCAAGAAGCTGGAGTATATGAAGAAGAATGTGGCATCAGGACTGGAGAAAAACTCATGAACCACCTCAAAACACTGACAACACATCTTTGCTTGCTGAAACTGAGTATGACTTGAAGCACTTATTGATGAAGATTGAAGACTACAGTCTGAAGTACGGATTACATCTCAATATAAAGAAAACAAACATCCTCACAACTGGACCTATAAGAAACATCACAATAAATGGAGAAAGGCCCGACGTTGTTAAAGACTTCATATTACTTGATTCTACAATCAGCATTGATGGAAGCAGCAATCAGGACATCAGACAATGTATAACACTGGGCAATTTGGCTGCCAAAGGCCTCTTTCAAGTGCTGAAGAGCAAAGATTTCTCCTTGAGGACTAAGGTATGCCTGACACAAGCCATGGTACTTTCAATTGCCTCATATGCATGTGAGAGCCGGACAATGAACAAGGAAGACCAAAGAAGAGTTGATGCTTTTGAGTTGTGGTGCTGGTGAAGAATGCTTAAAGTGCCATAGATTGCTAAAAGGACTAACAAATCTGTCCTGGAAGAAGTGCAGCTGGAATGCTCCTTGGAAGTGAGAATGGCCAGATTTTGTCTCACGTACTTTGGTCATGTTGTAAGAAGGAACCATTCCCTGGAGAAGGATATCATGCTTGGTAAGGCAGAGGGTCAATGTAGGAGGGGAAGGCCCTCAGTGAGATGGATTGACTCAGTGGTTGCAATGATGGGCTTAAGTATAGCAAGGATCATGGAGCTGGAACAGGACTGATCAGAATTTCATTCTGCTGTGCATAGGGTTACTATGAGTCAGAGACGACTAGATAGCACCTAATAACAACAACATATATATGTACATATGAAATATATAAATACACACATACACACATATACATATGTTGTTGTTGTTGTTGTTATGTGCTGTTGAGTCGGACCTGACTCATAGTGATCCTTTCTTGGGTTTCCAAGGCAATATCACTGCGGAAGTAAATTGCCTCATCTTCCTTCCAAGGAGTGGCTGGCGGGTTTGAACCGCCAGCCTCCTGGTTAGCAGGCAATTGCCTTAGGCACTACGCTACCAGAGCTCCCATATATCTATCTATCTATCTATCTATCTATCTATCTATCTATCTATGGAAGGCAATTTATTTTTAGAAACTGATGGAAATTTTATGTATAATTTGAGAATCAGTATAGTATTTTGACCAGTGGGTCAAAAATGTTTTGAAAATGAAAAAAATCTCAAAAGACTCTTATATCCCATCTTATCACTATTGTCATGGAAAAATGTCAGGGAACAGTGTTTACATAATAACAACTTACTCTAAAACACAGCTTCTAGTTCAACCCTGGAGTTTCTCTTTCTTGAAACTGACTGAACATATATAATTTTTTGAAACAGCCCAATGCCAAAAGCAAAACAGTCTACTAATTAGCTAGACTACTGTCAGACTTAAGGGTGACTTTTAGGCTCAAGGTTCAAAAGATCACCTTCAGGGCAATGGCCTGGGTAGGGTACCTCAACTCCACTGACCTCAGAAATCTAGACTCAAGGAAAATTAAAAACTCTTTCTCAGGACAAATAAATCTAGATTTGTGGATGGCTATGCAACCAAAGTGGGAGCTCTGGTAGCATAGTGCCTAAGGCACTTGACTGCTAACCAGAAGGCTGGCAGTTCAAACCCACCAGCCACTCCTCAGAAGGAAGATGGGGCAATCTACTTCCGTGATACTGCCTTGGAAACCCAAGGAGGGGTCGCTATGAGTCGGGTCCGACTCCACGGCACATAACAACAACAACAACAACAACAGGCATGCTTATAGAGCCAGCCACAGGCTGTTTGTAGAGCCAATCCACATTCCTTTCTTATCTTAGTCTCATAAATCTCCACTTTCTTAAAGGTCACAGTGGTTAGGATTGTTATTTCCCTTTTAAAACATAATTGACTTTTCTCTTTAAAAAAAAAAAAAAAGCAGCTTAGGCTTATGGAAAAATTGTGCAGAAAGTACAAGGAGTTCCCATATACCCTCTCTGTTCTGCTCACTGTTTCTGCTATTAACATCTTAAATTTATTCACTTTCATTTTATTTATTTATTTTTGACATTTTATTTGCATAGCAAATTAATTTTCCCAATTAATAGTTCATATATAAATTATCTTGGACATTGGATGGGATCCGTGCAATATGTCAGCATTCTCCTTATTTCCTCCCTGGGTTCACTGTTTCCATTTCTCTTGTCTCCCTTTCCCTCTTAGTCTCCTCTTTGGTTTTGAACATATGTTGCCCTGTGATCTCATATAGTTGATTGTGTTGAGGAGCACATTCTTCCTGTTGGATTTGAACCACCAGCCTTCTGGTTAGTAGTCAAATGCCTTAGGCAATGCACTACCAGAGCTCCTTGGTTTTTTTGTTTGTTTGTTTGTTTTGTTTTGTTTTTTAATAGTTTTGTCTATTATTTGGCTTGAAGGTAGCCGTGGGGAGTGTCTTCAGTTTCAAGTTAGAAAGTTTACTTCGGGCAATAATACTCTCAGGGATTCCTCTAGTATCTTCCCAACTAGTAAGTCTGGTATTTTGGGGGGAAATGGGGAGAGGCTTTGAACTTTGTTCTACTTTCTTTTTATTCTTTTTTTTAACCATTCTAACAGGGAGCTTCTATTTTGGTCTTGGTCATAGTGGTCAGTAGTAGTAGCCAGGTATCATCTAGTTCTTCTGTCTCAGTTTAGAGGATACTGTGGTTCATGTAGACCATTAGTCCTTTGAACTAACTGTTTCCTTGAGTTTTCATTTATCTTTGTTCTCTTATGTTCCAAGAAGGAAGAGACCAATAGCTGCTTCTTAGATGTTGCTCACAAGCTTTTAAGACCCCAGATGTTACTCACCAGGCTAGAATATAGAATATTGTCTTTAAGAACTGTGGTTTGCAGATGGAAATAACATAGGTGTCCATCAATAGAAGAATGGATAATAAAACTATGGTACATACATACAATGGGATACTATGCAACCCTAAAGAATCATATAGAATCTGCAAAACCCCACATAATGTAAGAATGTATGTAGTAGAGCTGACAAGGGACAAGTTTGTAGTGATTTCTTGGCCACAGGCAGCTACCCGGGGGGAGTGAGTAGTTGGACCTGTGGGCTCGGGATCATAGTCCCAGGGGACATCAAGCTCAATACCATACTACACAAAAACATTTTTCCATGTCCTACTTTGGTGAGTAGCAACTTGGATTTTAAAAGCTTGCAAGTGGCTATCTAGAGGCAATAATGGGTCTCTCTTCATCCAGAGCAAAGAATGAAGAAAACCAAAAACACATAGAAACAATTAATCCCAAGGACTGGTAGACCATGTGATCCTCATCCTATATGCTCATGAGACCAGAGGAACTAGATGGTGCCCGGCTACCACTGTCAACCACTCTGAAGGGGATTTGTGTAGAAGATACTGGGTAGAGGGGGAGAAAATGTTGAAAAACACTCAAAATTATATATTTAAAAAAAATAAATAGACCAGCTTTCCTGATCAGATAGAGCCTGATGAAATCCTGAGGCTATGACCCCTAGCTGCCCTTCAGGTCTGGAATTAAACTCATTCTTGTGGCTTCCAGTCAAATAAAAGACCAGCATATAGGCTGTACATTTACTTGAGGTAGATATACTCCTTGGAGAGATCAATCATGGGAGAACAGAAGGGCAATATATGCACAGGGAGACAGCTGGAGGGGGAGGGCAGGATTGCACAGGAAGGAAGGACACAGGGGAGAGGTGACTATGAGAGGAAGTGGGAAGAGAGCTATTACATTGTGGGAAATTGTTAAGTCATGAGACAAAATGTGTATAGACTGCTGTATGGAAAATGAATTTGCTCTGTAAACTTTCACCCAAATCACAATTTAAAAAAAAAAAAAAAAGAGAGAGAGAGAGAGAGAACTATGGTTTGCCAATTGACCTAGATATACCCCAAATCTATGAAACTATGGTCCTTAGCCTTCAGGTCCTGTGGTTCAGTCCCAACTTCTAAGTACTTTCTATAACTTTGCCACCTATATGTTCTGTTATGTATATGAGTGTACATGTAACAATTGCAAATATGTATGTAGAAATAACTACCACCATACTTATATATGTATGCAAGTGTACTCCTATATGGCCTTCCTCACCTATTTAGCGTACATATTTACCTATGTATCTACTCACAAATTATTGTTAGTTGTTACTGCTGTTACAGGACTACATATGTTATAGCATTTACCATGTTGTTGTTGTTGTTATTTGCCATCGAGTCAGATCTGACTCATAGCGACCACTCCTTGGGGCACTTGACTGCTAACCAGAAGGCTGGTGGTTCAAATCCATCAGCAACTTCTCAGAAGGACAGTTGGGCAATCTACTTCCATAGTGACACTGCCTCAGAAACCCAAGGAGGGGTCGCTATGAGTCAGATCTGACTCGATGGCAGTGAGCATTTACCATAGTTGTCCTTTATTCTTGCATACTTCTCAAGGTCTCCCTTTGCCTTGGTCACATTTTGCTGAGTTCCTCCATATTGTGTATTGTGAAAGGCAATTAATTGCTTTCAAGATTTCCTACTGGCCAGTGATCCAAGTTGCCGGTGAGACCCACAGCTGCTTGACAGGTACTCAGTGCAAGTCTGACTGCTTGTTCTGCCCGATTATTTCCACAATTTAATCCAAAATGACAGGGAGAAAACAGCTATTTACTCTAATGAATTCTCTTTGGCATGTAACCAAGGCAGAAAAAGATACTTCAAAATCAAAGCAGCCAGAGCTGATATCCTACGTGGAAATGATTGCATTGCATGGTATGGAAAGATTAGACACTCTTATAGAGTAATGAAGGGGAAAAAAAGAAAATCAGTTGAAGAAAAAAAGAAAAAGTTGAAGTTCAAGAGTGTCCTAAAAGATGCAGGCATACAAATGAGCTTATTTGCTAAGGAGATGGTTTTCAGTTGTGCATTTTAGTGTATGTGTATGTTTCCATCTTTTACAGGATGTGGCTCTAGACCTTCCAATAGATCATAAAGTTATTATATGTTGAAGGTAATGAACATATAAAGCCATAAATGCAAGGAAAAGGGGATGCTAGAAGTTAGTATCAGGTTAGGAAAATAGAGATCTGGAATCAGAGAAGGCAAAATAGATGCTGTGCCTGAAATGCTTTGTGTCACAAAGAATATTCAAGAAGTGAATATTCAAAAAGAGAGAATATTCAAGAAGTGGCCTCTACATGTTGAGTAAAATCAGAGAAGAAATTGGCAGGAAAACTCCCAAGAGTTTGATAGAAAGACCAACAACAACAACAACAAAAACTCCCTTTATTGATTTTAGCAGTTTAAGATAGAGACTAGGTCTTATGCATTGTATCATACTCCTTATGTTAGAATAGAGAAGATAAAGTGAGAGGAGCAGGATGGGATGGAGGGGGAAAGGTTTGGATGAATAGAGAGTTTTTAGCTTCAAAGAGGAGCATGTTCTTTAGGATTCTCTAATGAGTTCAATTATTCTTGCCCTCAGCATCCAGCAGTAAAGAAGGAAGTGAAAGTTCCATGACCATTCCTGGTTCTAGCCTGTATTGATTTCCTAGAGCAACTGTAACAAACTGTCACAAGTTGGGTGGTTTTTAAGAAGAAACATTTATTGTCTCACAGCTCTGGAGGTTGGAAGTTTGAGATCAGAGTGTTGGCATTGATTTTGTCTGGGACTTTGAAGAGAATTTGTTCCATGCCTCTCTCCTAGAATTTTTTTTTTCTTTATAGCAAATCATATTTTAGTCACTTTTATCTGCCACAAGTCTCACACAATTTTTGTACATAGTGGATATCCAATAAATTTTACATAAATTACTATTTGAGTCGATTTTTTAACAAAGTAAGAAAACAAACCTTATTACTTTATATCAAAACTTATTTTTTAGCCCAAAACAGTATTACTCATCCTTGATCACCCTCCTTATTCACCATACTTAGCTTGGAATAATTTAACTTTTCAAAAAATAAAATCCACCCTCAAATGACTCAGACTTGTCACTAGAGAGTAAGTCTTACTAAATAAACCATTGCTATAGGAGCAGATATTTAAAAAGAATTTTTAAAAAGCTTAGACAGTGGTAAAATCATTGGAATCAATATAAGACCTTCACAGAGACTGATTTTCAAAGTTATCATTTGGATGTATATATTTCTATATTTAAAAATTCAGACTTGCTTGTATAGTCGTATCTTATCTATCTATTTTGCAATTCTGAAGTCAGTCCCTGAAGGAAAAAAATCTACAAAGAAATTTAATTAGCATAAATTACAAATCAGACAAAGCAATCTTCATCAAAGTATAAGGATATAAAGGTCTTTGCTCATTTGGGAAAATTCCTCACTCTATATGATCTTATATGAATATTTTCTCTTTGATATTAAAATTTCAAAAAAACCTTAAGTTTTAAAATTAAACTTGCATTAGTTTTTATACAATGCTTGCTATATGTCATCTACTCAAAATACTAACAATTAAAAATGATGAGGAGAAGGATGAAAGAATGGAATAGGGTTTCACAAACTTTGGTTGTAAAACCACTCAGCTATCTAATTATGTCTGTCCACATAATTCTCTTTCCTTAAATTCCCATTAGTACTGTTCATTAGACCATTGTTCTAAATAATTCTTCTTTAGTGACTATACCTTTTGAAAACTGTGAATAGTTAACATGTCCTTTATTAATCTTTGCTTCATGGATTTTGTCCTGGTAACTATCTTCTTGAAATTTATTTCATCAGTCCATAAATAATGCCTATGTTTTATCTCTCTGTTCTTTACAGTTTGTTCAACATTTGCTTTTCCTTCCCTGTAATGAGAAACTACAAAAAGAATGTACTATTCCAGATCGTTGGGCTCTTAGGTATTTACTTTGCCTCTAAAATATGCAGAGTTCCACTTTCCTAGTTCCTAATTTTAATTGAGTGGGTCATTTTTTTATGGATCTCATAACCTCTGTGCCTCCTGTAATCAACTTTTATGTTGCACTTCTCTACTTAGGGTATTGTTACTGGTAGGGAGAGCTGATTAGGAAATAAATTTATTATATTAGCATAGAAATAAATTATTAATTTAATTTATGTATAAAGGAGATAGATGTACTGAAAAGAGGTTCTGTATAATAGAGAATGTTGATTTGGAAATTTTTAAATTTTATTTTTTGATAGAAATAAAATCTATTGAAATTGAATCAAACAAATATGGTTAGTTAGAAATACCTCTTATTCAGAAAGATATTTGAACCCAGGCCATGAGAAAGGATAATTCTCTTAGGCTGTAATGTTCTTGCAAGCACAAATGAGTGGCTGGAATTTTGGAGTAGTCTCTATAGTGTGGTGACTGGATTATATAGAATGTTTTGAGGTATAAATATGGCAACAGAAATTGATGATGATTGCACAACATGGTTGATGTAATTGGTTTAGTGAATTTTACTTATGAAAAATGTTGAATTCCTAAACGTTGTGTACTTTATCTTTTTGAAAAATAAAATAATAGAAAATAAAAGCAGATTCAATGAGCTCAAGCAATGCTTGCATGCAAGGTACTCTTATTTCTTGTGCTGATGTGGTTATGACTAGCACAAAAGAACCAAGTAAATAATAATACCTACTCTCTTACTTGTCCTACTTATTTGCATCATTGCAGGGAGAATACCCAGGTGTTATTTAGAGTGGACTTGAGTTGCTAACGGACATGGTAGGATTCTTCCTCAACTGCTTTTTTAGCTTCATTGTTAGAGAATGTTGAGACCACCCAAACTGATTTAAAAAGGACATCATCCATTATATTTCTTACAAAGAATATTGAAAGTTCAGTGGGGCATGACTGGAAAAGACTGAAACAAAATGGAAAGGCCAAAGATACAAAATTTGACCCTGCTCCACTAAAGTTCTGGTAGCATAGTGGCTAAGACACTTGCCTGCTAACCAGACGGCTGGCCGTTCAAACCCACCAGCCACTCCTCGGAAGGAAGGTTGGGCAATCCTACTTCCGTAGTGATACTGCCTCGGAAACCCAAGGAGGGGTCGCTATGAGTCGGGGCTGACTGGGCACATAACAACAACAACAACCACTAAAGTTCTTGGGTAGGTAGCTTCAGCTGCTCGTGTTACCAAAACATCAAGGATCAAAGCAAAAGAGCTGAAGCACCCTAGTTCAGGAAAGCAGTTAGCACAGGGACTCCAAACTGAAAGTGCAGAAGATACTGACAAGTAATTGGAGCAAAATCCAGTTATGCACACTCTCCTGGATCAGACATTTTAGAATCTCGATAACAGAGAATACAGACAGCCTGGTGGGTAGGATCAGAAAAATCTCTCCACAGGTAAAGAGTCTCGGGCCCTAGATTGGAGTTCAGTTGCAGGCAGTGGCATCACTAAGGGAGTGTGGGGGTGTGGAGCATACCAGAGGACCTTGTCAGAGAGGTGACACAAAAACAACTGTTTATACAATTTTTGTGCAGTGTTTCAACAGAAATTTATTAATTTAAAAAAAAATCCCTATAGTTATAACAACAAAAACATTTTTTGTAAACCCAGCTTCCACGTATCAATATATCTACAAGGCTAAAACCTATGCTAATTTACTTTTTGAACCTTCTAATGTGCTCCAGTCAGAGCTGTCATTATTACCTAATTACAGTGATGCTTTTTCATCTGCTTGCACTATTGTTTTTGTTGCTGCTAGTATTCTTCATTATTATTATTGTTAACTTTTTATTGTGATTTTAGGTGAAAATTTAC
The DNA here is from genome assembly GCF_000298275.1 of Orycteropus afer afer. Classification (NCBI taxonomy): domain Eukaryota; kingdom Metazoa; phylum Chordata; class Mammalia; order Tubulidentata; family Orycteropodidae; genus Orycteropus; species Orycteropus afer. Next base: position 640,830 of record NW_006921712.1, read on the forward strand.
AGGGTAAAATTAGTTTTCCATTCAATAGTTCATACATTTGGTTTTATGACATTGATTACAATCCCCACAATATGAGAGCTCTCTTCCCATTTCCTCCTTGTGGTTACCTTCTCCCTGTGTCCTTTCCTATGAATTCCTGCCTTCTGAGGCTGGGCAAATGCTGCCCTTTGATCTCTTATGGTTGATCTCTAAGAAATGCATACCTTCCTGGTATTACTGCTTGCCTCATAGGCCTGTCTACTGTTTGGCTGAAAGTCGACCCGCAGGAGTAAGTTCAGTTCCTGGCCTGAAGATTGACTAGGGGCCATAGTCTCTGGGGTTTCATCAGTCCCTGTGAGACCAGTAAACACAGCTTTTTTTTTATTATTTTGAAATTTTTTCTACATTTTTCTCCCATTCTATCCAGGACCTCCTTCTGCTGGTGTTTTTATAGTGATGATTTGGTCAGATTTTCTATTTTTAGTTACTATATTGGGTGGCACCAACCTTAGTGGCACCATTGGTTGCAGGAAGAACCTGTGAGAAGTCCCTACAAGAACTCCATGAGTAAGATTTTTGAAAAATGGTCATTGCTGTCTAGTTGATTCTGTCAAATTACAGAGTAGAATTGTCCAAAAGGTTTTATTGGTGTACTGCTAATGGAAACAGGTAGTCAGGCCTTTCTTCCAAGGAACCAATGGCAGATTTAAACTGCCAAACTTTAGTAGCTAAGCACAAGCCATTTGTGCCCCCAGGAACCTATGAGTAAGATAGAATTCTGGTATTAGACAAAATGTAGGACCATGCAGTTAGTTTATCACAGCACATTATATTTAGCATAGGAATAAATTATTAATTTAATTTATGTATAAAGGAGATGTACTGAGAAGAGGTTCTGTATAATAGAGAATGCTCATTTGGAAATTTTTAAATTTTATTTTTTGATAGAAAAACAAAACAGAAGCCATAACATTAGATCAAAGGAATAAAGAAACAGAATGTGGATACAAGATCAGACTGAGGTTAGCAGCCAAGATAATCTGATGCCAAGTCATACAGTACAGACTCATGATCCTTAAATTCATCTTGCATCAGGGAAGAAATATTCCTAGTGAGTAGAGCAGGGTTAATTAGAAGGTATTAGGTTCCCTGAAATGAAGGAGGACAAAAATAGAAGCTAAGAGTTAAGCAAAGTTTGACACCGTATCATTATACATGTTCATCTCTTGACCTCAGTTTGGTGGGATATAATTAAAAGTATTTTTGAAAAATATGTTGTAAGCTAGAGTAAAATAAATTTGGTGAGAATTTTATTTTTATTTCATTTACAAAAGATGTTGTGTGTTATAGAATGAATTTTTAATTCATAGTGACCCCATGTGACAGAATAGAACTCCCTCACAGGGTTTCCTAGGTTGCAATCTTTATGTATATCATGGACTACCAGAAGAACGAATGAATCTGTCTTGGAAGAAGTACAGCTTGAATGCTCCTTAGAAGCAAAGATGGTGAGACTTCATCTTATGTACTTTGAACATGATATTAGAAGGGACCAGTCCCTGGAGAAGAACATTATGCTTGGTAAAGTAGAGAGTCAGTGAAAAAGAGGAAGACCTTGTAGGAGGTGAGTTGACACAGTGGGTGCAGCAATGGGCTCAAGCATATGAGAATGGCACAGGACTAGGAAGTGTTTCATTCTGTTGTGTCTAGGGTCACTGTGAGTTGTATCTGACTTGAGGACACCTAACAAGAATCTTTATGTGAGCAGATTGCCAAGTCTTTCACCAACAGAATGTCTAGAGGGGTTTGAACCACCAATATCTCAGTTAACAGCCAAGTGTTTTACCATTTTGTCACCAGAGATTCTTTATAAAAGAATAACTTTGTATTTCTAATGTTTGCTCATTCCATTTCCCTCGCTGAATTTCTCTAATTCTCTCTAGCTATTTGTCTCCATGCTGCCTCTACCCACTCCTCATTCAGCCAAGATATACACACACACACACATTTTGGATTTAGTCTCTAGTGTAACATATTCTGGCATATCTAATCCTACCATTATCATGAGGGATTTCAACAGCTAAATGGATGATGTAGCTCTTAACATCTGTCTCTGTGCTCCAAACACCTAAATCTAATGACCTAAGACCCCATCTGGGTTAGACTGGGTTTCCTAGAGAAGTAAAACCAATGACACTAATATATATATATATATAGAGAGAGAGAGAGAGAGAGAGAGAGATTTATCCCAAGGAAAAGGCTCATGCATTTGTAGAGGCTGGCAAATCTAAGTCTGTGGGTCAAATGTGAAGCTGGAGGATTCTCCTGAATTGTGCAGCTGCAGGGGCTGATGAACCCAAGGTCAGTAGGCAATATAGCAGGCTGCTGGCTTTGGAGGCTGAAATATCCAAGATTGGCTGGTAATATGGTGGATTGTTGGCTCACAGGCTGAGAAGGCAACAAACCAAAGATCAGCAGGCAATATGGCAGGCCACTGCTTCAAGTGCAGGAACCAGAGAGGGTGATGGGCCTGATGAAGGATCAAGATCCAGCAGGGATCCAGAGAATTTTCCCAGTACATCCACATTTATATTGGAAGCAAGCCATACCCCTGAGGAAATTCCCTTTCAACTGATTGGCTGCTCATAGCACATTTCATCATGGAGGTGATGACATTATATCAGGTCCCGTCATAGGGAATAACTACTTCATAGATGCTAAACCACTGAGAATCATGGCCCAGCCAAGTTGATACACAACCTTAAATATTACACCATCCCCACTTATTTCAGTCAGCCTTTACCTGTACTCCTCTTCAGCAATCCATTCCCATGGCCACATTGTTGAACTTGTCATCAGCTGAAACTGCTCAATGATGTTCCTAACAGCACAACTCTGGTAGCATAGTGACTAAGGCACTTGACTGCTAACCAGACAGCTGGCAGTTCAAACCCACCAGCCACTCCTCAGAAGGAAGGTTGGGCAATCCTACTTCCGTAGTGATACTGCCTCGGAAACCCAAGGAGGGGTCGCTATGAGTCGGGGCCGACTTGACGGCACATAACAACAACAGCAGCACAACAACTAAGGCAAGAACCAGAAAACTGAGCAGCAATGGCAGAGGTTATCATTGCATAGAAGGTCCAAAACCTGCACCTGCTGGAATTTCGTGAATCTACAAGGTAGGAAATATGGCAAATCATACACCTCTGAATTTTGCATTTGCACAAATTGTAAATGGGTTTTACAAGTAAAGATGACTCAGAGATGCTCAGTATTTCTATGCAATCTGCATTTATTGCTATGACATAATCTTGCTGCTACAAGTACCTGTTAAGAACTCCTTCAACTTAAGCTATCTTTGACTGTTCCTTTCTTTTTATTGTAACACTTCTTTGTAAGAAATCTCTTGGTACATAATCTCTTTGGGCAGCTTACACTGCCTCATTCAAGGAATTTCTCAGTGGATACATTCTTTATTTATTTTAAAAATAAAAGTTTTTTATGTCTTCACTCCATGGTAGCCACTGTACTTCTTTCTTAGGAATTGTATTAGTCTAGAGGACATAAATTCTGCTTTCTGGGAGTTTACAAAAGGCCATGGCAGGAGACACTTACCCAAACAGACATTCTGTATATTAAGCTGGGCATTGCTTCTTAGCCTGTTTCTGTAATCCCCTAAGAGTACTCAAATGCAGCAGTAGGGGACCCCAAAGTATTTTCTATGGTCTTTATCCAAAAGCCTAATGAAAGTTGTAGGGATCAAAAAACAGTAGACTTACTACAATACTAGTTTCTCTGCTTTATACAAGAATGACATCAACTCAGGCCATATGGTGGTCATCTCATGCTGATTAGAAGCCTCAAATGTAAGATCTATAAATCATTGTCTATTTTAAGTGAAAAAAAAAATAATTATTATCAATGAATGCAGTTTGTTTGGAAGATAAAAACCAAAACTCAAGGTTCATAGAGTTAAAAAATAATTAAAGAATGTTATTCATTAAAAGATATGGAGACACTGGTCTTTGGAGTTACTTAATTAATCTCAAACATTAATCTGCTCATCCATGCCTTTGGTCCCAGATTCCTTTAGCCTCAAGCACATACTCTGGAATTTTTAACCTTGAAGCCAGCATCCTAAACTGAATATTTGAAGATAATACTGAGGGAGAAAATAAATATCACTGAGAAAACAGGAGACATTCATATGTTTACCTAAGAAATACTAAAATGAAATTTAAAAAAAACCTCAGTTGTAGAAAAATGTATATATTAGGGCAAACAATTGTAAAGAAATGGTAAGAAAAGGAAAAGGAAACAGTGAGAGGATTTCTGTGATAAAAACAACAATGAAAATGTGGTATTAAAATTATAATTTAGTTTTAGAACATTCATATTGTTCCAAGATGTTCTCTATGTTAGATAATTGGCAATAGACTTGACCATCTACAATATTACAACTAATGGGGGTAGATTCCAAGATGAAGGAATAGGCAGAAAGTCTGCATAGGCCCTCTTCAACAACAACAAAAAAAAAGGAAACCAATTAACACAGACACAGAAGATAATCCTGGACCCCTAAGCCTTGAAGGGAAGGATATACAAGTGGACTAAACCCCAACTAGCAGAAGAATTTGCATGAAAATACCAAAAAAGGAGACATA
>NW_006921712.1:660608-674647 GCF_000298275.1 Orycteropus afer afer
ATGCTGCTACCAACTTAGTGAATAAGCATATGAGAATCTTAACCAAATAAAAAAAAAAAAAAAAAAAAAACCTAACTGGGAACTGATAAGAGAAATATAGTTAAGCTATTTTCATTGCTAAACAGGACAAGAATGTGGTGATTAATGCTAAGAAGTCATAGGACATTGATAGCAACACTAAAAATAATCACTTAGAATAAGCCTGTTCTTACTCAAATGCAATAAATATATTTCAAGCTCTCATCCACACCAAGCCCAGTGCCAGCCATTTTATCCTAGATTCAATAAATTTTTTTAAGCTGTCATGTGGTGTTTTTCTGGACATACCCCACCTGACTTTTATGAGAAAGAAACACAGATTGAGAAAGCAAACACTATTCTGCTAATTTGATTGGGTCAGGACTGATTTGGCCCTTGTTCTGGATTCTTAGCACGATGATACTTCAAGTCCTTACAAAGTATAAATTATAAATAATATAACCTATTTGAGAAGCAAAGAAAGAGTAAAATGCTTTTTGAAAAATTTCCATCAGAAAAGTAGAGCGTTTTGATAGTTAAAGGATTCTTCTTTAGCATGAACAAAATCAGAAAACCAGTAGAGATTCTATTATGGGAAAATAATGTGTTGCTTTATGGTATTGTACTGATAGTTTGTCATGAACCCATCCATGGTAAAAGTACTATACCTACCATTTCTTCCTTGTTAGGAAAAATATGCACAAGCCATTTTCTTTTTTTCAGGCTATTAATCAGCTATGTAATCACTTAGCAAAGTACTTCTCAGTATCTTCAACCATAAAATGAAGATATTAGACACATGATCTCCTACACAATTTTAATCTCTAAGAGCCTAGGATTCAATAAATGCAGGCTCATTGTCAAGGATGTGACCATTTTGTTGCACAGAGGGCAAAGCAACCATCTTGCCCTCTGAGTGGTAGATTCCAATGCTGGGATGAAAAGAAGCAGGAACATATTTAGAACCACACTACAATCCACAATCCACAGGCAAGAATAGCCCACAGTCTGAGTCATGTGCTGTTCATGAGATGACAAAGCGCATCAGCACATCTCTTTTGACTATGACTCTACTTTCCTGTATTGTCAAGGGTTCCAGAATGTACCAGAATTAAAAGTGAAGTGACGTACTGGTGTCTACAGGAGAACTTTAATAAACCAACCAGACAGTCCTCCCTGGAGGCCAAGTGTGTATGAGAGACAGAGAGAGAGAGAGAGAGAGAGAGAGAGAGAGAAAGGACCCAGCAGGGTGCACTAGCAGCCCTTGAAAAACAAAATCAGCCAGCAGAACAGCACAAAATACCCGTTTTGACTCTTTGTCTGTGTAGATCCATATCTCCATGGAGAAGAAATCGGTCTCCTTCTATGTTTAGATCCGCCTCTGTTTTATATTTCCTGCACAGCCTGAAGTGAATGCAAAGGAGAATGGCATTTGCTGACTTACACTTCTAAAGACCTATTAAGGAAGAAGGGGAGTTGTCCTTAGGCTAAGGATGCTACAAAAGAGGTGATAAACCCTGTATTCATGGGAGTGCCCAGTGACCTCAGGGTTATTGAATGCTTTCTCTGGGCAAACACTGGCAAATGTTCACTACTCCAGATAAGCCCTCCAAGTCAGGATCCTTAAGTGAAGTCATCTTATTTTATTTGGCATGTAAAATTGGTTTTTAAATCTCTAGAAAATTGATTTTCAGGGAAGACAATCAGTGGAGAAATGATTCCAAAATGGTAGGTTTGGCTTCATACGATGAACTGCCACCAATAGGCTTGTATAAAAATCACCCCCCTGCCTGCAACTGAATGCTTCTGGCATTTCCAAGTAAAAATGTGTGCATTTCCAAGTAAAAATGTGTGCATTCCCCCTGAGCATTGTACCTGGGCACAATAAAATCTCTTTATAGTAGTCCCTTTTAATGCTCTTCTCTTTGAATGTGTTATTTTTATGAATCGTTTTGAAGTCAGTGGAAATGTGTATGTGTTTCACAGAGCTAGTCTTTTCATAGAGCAGATATTTTATATTTGAGGATGTTTTATCCTTCAGAGATGATAAAGAGTCTTTCAAAAAGAAGGTAAATAGAAATCAGAGAGAATTACAAAAAGTGAACACCATACTTTTCCTTACACCCAAACATGAAAATGCACCTGTCTTAAATAAATAGTGCTGGCTGGCTTCATAGAACCATGCCATGGAATCAATGCATTCTGCTTAAAATCACTGTGAAGAAAAGAAAAGATTAAAAAAAAATGGCAACAACTAAAATCCAACTAGATGTATTAAACAGCTGCAGTGCTGTACTCTTCTTGTTCACAAGCCTTCTTAATGCTACATTTGAAAGTACATTTTTTACCCTCACATCCCTCTTTCACAAACTAAACATTGAATCGCAAAGCTGGGTGAAAACCATATAATTGTTGTATACATTTGCTTTTGAACAAGACTTCATTCACATTATTATAAAAATGTAATTTCATCATATCTTTAGCTAAAATCCTTTAAAGAAGATGGACAATTTTAATCCATGAGAGATACATTATGAGGCTTAAAAAAAAAAAAAAAAAAAACTTTCTTGTATCAAACCTCAATCCTTTCTGCTTCAAAGTATGCCTTCCTTCTTGAATGGCACATGATATGAACAAGTAGAGGTATTTTAAAAATTATTATTAGTTCAGAAAACAATGAAAAAACATGCCACTAAATAGCTTTCTGTCTAGATAAATGGCCCTAGCAGAGCAGAAGATTAGACAGTGGTGACTGTATTTGTCTATTTGCATTGCACATGCGGACAGGTTGTGCCTCAAACTTATAGGCAGCCAGACTGCTAAGAATGAGACATATATGCCTGGGACATCAGGCTCAATTGGCATAACATACTACACAAAAACATTGTTCCACATCCTACTTTGGCGAGTGGCAACTGGGATCTGAAAAACTTGCAAGCAGTCATCTAGATGCAACGATAGGTCTGCCCTCATCCAGAGCAAAGAAGAATGAACAAAACCAAAGATTCATGGAAAAAATTAGTCCAAAAGACTGTACACCATGTGATCCTCAGCCTATAAGACTATGAGACCAGAAGAACTAGATGGTGCCAGGCTATCATTGTCAACCACTCAAAGAAGTATCTATGTAGGAGATCCTGGATAGAGTGGGATAACAATATGGAACAAAACTCAAAATCATTTAAGAAAAAAAAAAAAAAAGACCAGTTTTGCTGGTATGATAGAGCCTGATGGAACCACTAAGACTATGGCCCTTAGCTGCCCTCCAGGTCTGGAACTGAACCAACTCCTGTGGCTTCCACCCAAACATAAGACAGGGATATGAGCTGAACATTCACATTAGGTAGATATACTCCTTGGAGAGATCAATCATGGGAGAATAGAAGGGCTGTGTCTGCCCAGGGTGACAGCTGAGGGGCAGGAGTACATGGGAGGGAAAGACACAGGGAAAAAGTGACTATGGGGAGGAACTGAGAGGGGAGCTGTTGCATTGTGGGAAATTTCAGTCAATGTCATGAGACAAAGTGTATGTGAGCTGCTATATAGAAAGTGAATTTGCTCTGTAAACTTTCACCCAAATCACAATAAAGATTAAAAAATAATTTTTTAAAAAAGAATGAAACTTACATGCCTTGGAATCAGCCATTCTATTGTGCTATGTTTGGACACCTGACACACTTCTGTAGCATTGACAAGGTGAAAGCCATCATTATTATTTATAAAAAGCAAACAATAAATAATAACAACATTCTCCAGAAGAAAACTCTTACCCTTCCCCACATTACTCACATTCATTCTTATGTCACTGGACAGGTACTCTGCAGTTCAGGTCAGAGGTTGCATTCATGTCATCGCTACCTCTGGCTACTTCCACTTGGCCTGGGGGACTGCATGGCTCCCAAGTCTTTTGCTCTGCTGCTGGACATTGCTGGCTACTGCTGCTAGCTAATGCCATGATACCTAGGCCTGTGGGGCTCTCATGCCTCCATACTAACAAAGACCCCACTGCCAGGGACAGAGGGATTTCTCTGTACACTCAGGCCTTTCTTGCCCTGCATAAACAAGTGTTACAGTTCTTTTAGTTCCAATGGCCAGTCTCCTCCCAGAGGCACCAGGCAATGCATTGCTGTAGGAAGATCCATGCACAAGATCCTCTGAGATAAGCCCTGCAAGGGCACATTTAAGCCTCTGCCCTACAAAGACAAGTGTTACAGCTCTTTTAATTCTGTTGGCAAGCCTCCTGCCCCGGGATGTTCAGCTCTTGCTCCACAGGCTAGTAAACTCAGCAACACTGTCTCTCATTATCTTGCCCCATCTTCAGGGTTACAGCTCTCTCATCTGGGTCTAGGACGTTCTCAGTACAGAGGTCATGGATACAAAGGACACACTGCTCCAGATTCTTCCTGATAGTTGTGGGATTCTCCTAAACTTCTATAGGATTAACCCTTATATAAGCAAACTGTTTGTCAATTTCAAAGCATGGCCCTCCCATCAAGACCACAACTGACAAATCCTATCTGTAGATCATAAGATGCTCGATGGACATAGTTCCAACCAACTCCATATTGGCATTATTCATCCATGGCTAGAAAGGCCATATAAAAATGATCCATTGCACTGCATAGAGGTTCCTAGTGAAAGAAAGTTCTGCCCAAGTTCTACAGATTACTCAGTGAAAATTAAAAGAAAACTGTTTTCCCGCATCTTCTTACAAGAGCTGTTTTGATCTTAGCTTTTACAGTCTCTAATCTTCCTCATGCCTGAACTGGTCCAACAGCCACTTAGATCAAGGGAATAAAATTTGAGGAGTCACAACTTTTAAAGATTCTAAAGAGTTGAGATTAAGAAATTCTTACCTGAGAAACAAAAGTCTGATTCAATAAAAATGGTTTTTAATGGTAAATTAACACTGCAAAAAAGAAGTACTCTTCATCACTTTAAACTTGAAAAGAATTTAGCACAAATACAATGACATATTTGAGGTAGCTCTCATTTTGACACTTAAAATGTTCTTAAACATGTATAGATCTTCAAGAATATGTCAAAGAATCTCATGGGTCCCAAAGATACCAGTTTAAGAGTTTTTCACTTGATTACTCTGGTCTCAAGGTTTATTTCTCTCCAAATAATTCTACCTTTGCTCACTAATGTACTATTTCTTTCCGGAAATATTTTCTGAATGCCAACTATATCCCATAGCACTCTCAAGATCAACTGTCTCTCAGATTTGATCATATCATCCTTCATTTTCTTTCATGGCTCCTTATTTTTTACAGAATCAAACCTAAATGTCTATACTTGGTTTTGTGATTATTCAAGATTATTTCCTAGACATTCTCAATTCTTACCTATTCTAGAGCAACCTAATCATCAAGTCACAAGAAAACCCAATTAACACACAGCTCTGTTTGTTTACTTGATTTAGTCATTTTTTTCAGGTGTCATTGTTGAATTCTAATTTTTGGTGGGCATTGAGCCAGGTACTTCATAAAAATCAAAGAAAAATCTAGCAGCACCTTACCTTATGTAAGACCCTGCCATCAAAACTGGAAATCTTCCTTCAAAGAGCTTATTGTTTAATATAACTTCATGGTTAAGACACAGGCTTTGGAATCAAACATTTATGAATATTAATCCTGGTTCTACCACTTAAGTCACTGTGTGGAATCAGGCAGATCAGTTAACAATATCTGAGCATCAGTGTCCTGACTTATAAAAGAGGATAATAAACTTCATAGTGTTATCTCCTCTGTTAAGTTAAAGCATTTGTAATGTAACTAACAGTGCCTATGTCACAGTTGGTATTCAATATAAAAGGTTACCTATTAAAGGCAAAAAGACATGTAAATAGCTTCAATATAAGACAATAATGGATACTGATTATACTGAATAATTAATTCAGTAGAAATGGAAATATTTGTGAAGTTCTCTCTTATCTGGATCATCTTTCCTTCTTTGCAGTCATTGAAATTCTGAGGGCCCAGGCTGTATTCCTCATGTTCACAGAAAAACACCTAACTGTTCTAGACCTCTGTTCAGTTCTATACTCACATACTTAGCGTCCTACTTTGTGCCACACCCTGTCATTGACACTGGAAATCTATAAATAAGATTAATCTTTTCCTTTAAAAATGTAAAATCCCTTTTATATCCGGTTACCTAATTGTCCTCTGATCTACAGATTTAGAGGCTGTGCTAGAGTTTCTCAATCCTTTTGCATGGATGGTGGGGAAAAACGTGTCCCCAGCTTGAGCACATTCTCTTTTTCACCTATATCCTTCCTGATAACATCATCTTTTTCTCCCTTATCCTTGTCTCCCTTACTATGGAGCTCCAACTAGAATCCAAATCATTTATTAGTCTATGCCACTCAATTTAGCACTTAAGTTTGAACACAAGCATTCTCCCTTCATGTGTTCCAAGGAACAGTAGTCTTACAAAATGTTTCTACAAGAAATGATTTCTATAGCTAACTAATTATGGAAAACATTGCTCACTATATCTCCCTTGTGGAGATTATAAATGCACATTGATTCTGAGGAATCTTTCCATTAAGGAAACCCATTGACCATTGTTCCATCCCATGTTTCTCAAATTTATTTGACCATTGAAATTTTTTTTGTGGTAACAACTATGTACAACAAACATAACTGGTAAGGTATGTTGTGGGACATTTTCCTACATATTTTAGATCTATTTGCCATTATTTTTTAGCCTTAACTGCAGTAATATTGAAGAACCTTGAGGGCAGTGACTTTGTCTTTGAAAAATTTAGTAATAATAATAATAATAATAATAAGCTGATTTATATTATTACACAGCAGATGAGTATATACCAAACAAGTGGCCATGGTGACCTCTTGTGTGTCATAGAATTATACTTCATAGGGTTTTTCAGTGGTTATGACCTTCTGAAATAGATCACTAGGCCTTTCTTCTGAGGTAGCTTTGGGTGAACTCAAACCTCCAAACTTAGAGTTAGCAGCCAAAAGCATTAGCCATCTGCACTACCCAGACACTCCCAATAGCATACAGTAGGTGCCCAATAAGTGCCCTGTCATGGCTCAACCTCTCTGGAATGATCATTTTTTCATCTCTCAGATTTACCTGAGTCTTATATGCATATATAAAATGCTTTGGTCTTATGGCTTCTGACCATTTTTCAAATGTACCCTTTTTTCCCACACTAGAATGTAAGCTCCTGGAAGGCAGGGAGTATGTCTTTCCTGTATCTTACTATATGCCAAGTGCCTACGGTAATACTTGATATACAACAAGACCTCAACTATTTATTTACTTTTTCAGTATAACTTTTTTTTTTTTATTGTGATTTGTATGAAAGTGTACTAAACTTATTTCCATCAAGTCAATCCCAACTCATAGGGACCCCTTCTTGGGTTTCTGAGGCAGTATCACTATGGAAGTAGATTACCCAATCTTCCTTCTGAGGAGTGGTTGGTGGGTTTGAACTGCCAGCCTTCTGGTTAGCAGTCAAATGCTAATGCACTACACCATATACAATAAGACCTCAACTGTTTATTTATTCTTCCATTGTAATCTTTTTATTTTATTGTGATTTGTGTGAAAGTATAAAGGGCAAGTTTATTTTCCATATAGTAATTCATACACATCTTCTTTCATGACATTGACTATATCTACATAATGTAAAAGCTCTCTTCCCACTTTCTCCCTGTAGTTACTGCTTTCCTGTGTTCTTGTTTCCTATGCATTCCTGCCCCACAAGCTATCTCCTTGTGAAAATACTGCTGTTCTGATCTCCCACAATTGTTAGACCTACCTAGTGTAAATCTTTACCTTATGTCTGTCTATTGTTTGGCTGAAAGCCATGGGAGTGAGTTCAATTCCAGGCCTGAAGGGTGACTAGGGGCCATAGTATCCTGAAAAATGGGTTAAAAGATAATCTGAACAAAGAACTAAAAGCTGTGAGCACTAGCCTAGCTCCTGACTTGCTGCTTGACACTGAAAAAGTATTTTAATTTCCTTAGTCCTTGGTAATATTGTTCTGAAATGAGGCTTCTGAGGAAATTATCTGATCCAAAAGCTGAGTGAATTATCTAATTCATAACTCATGGGTGGTTAGAAGGTAAAGAAAGGCACATATAGGCAAACATCATTTTACTTAACTACATGAAATCTCAGAATGTATATTTGGAGCATATAAAGAGGAAGGTTGTTTTTTGTGTGTTGCTTTAAACAACTCTCCAAAGATTACAAACTTTCACGAAGATAAGTGAATTTTCTGGTTCAAAGAATACAGCTCAAATTTGTTCTGCTTTGTAGGTTACTTGATTCACACTGAATAGAAGTGTAATGGAGAAATGGAAGGGCTTCAGTTTAAGTGATGACTTGAACTGAATTGAGAAATTCGAGTCTTGGCATTGGAAGAGTATGACTACCTGTTCCATAAACCATTCTGAATCTGCAACAAGCAAGCCCTGTAGCCAAAGCCTGTCCTTGACTGAGTTTGTTGCTGGTCAGAAACTTATTACAAAATTTTCAGGGAAGATAGCATTGTTTTCCGAATGGTTTCTGAAATTATGTTTTCACCGCATCTCATAGAGCCACTACTTTTGCCCACCCTAAGACAGATCTCGCCATTGACTAAGGTAGGAAAACAAGCAGGTTCCCAGTAGACCAACTAACATGAAACACCCAAAAGGAAATCAATCCAGCATATTTCCATAAACATTTCTCACAGAAAGTATTGAAGAAAATACAGAAGCAGCATGGTGCATGATTTAGTACAAACTGCAGAAAAACTGAGAAATAAGATTTAAATGTAAACTTCTTATTAGCTCTATGATCTCATGTTGTTGTTGTTGTTGTTAGGTGACGTGGAGTCATTTCTGACTCATAACGACCCCATGCACAGCAGAAGGAAACACTGCCTGATCCTGCGCCAGCTCCATGATCCCTGCCGTACTTGGGCCCATCATCACAGCCACAGTGTCAATCGATCTTGTTGAAGGCCTCCCCCTCTTTCATCGACCCTCCACCCAACCAAGCATGACATCCTTCTCCAGGGAATGGTCCCTTCTGACAACATGACCAAAATAGGTGAGACGAAGTCTGGCCATTCTCGCTTCCAAGGAGCATTCCGGCTGCACTTCCTCCAGGACAGATCTGTTAGTTCTTTTAGCAGTCCATGGTACTTTCAGCATTCTTCACCAGCAACACAACTCAAAAGCATCAACTCTTCTTCGGTCTTCCTTATTCATTGTCCAGCTCTCACATGCATATGAGGAGATTGGAAATATCATGGCTTGTGTCAGGCACACCTTAGTCCTCAGGAGACATCCTTGGTCTTCAGCACTTGAAACAGTTCTTTCATGGTTGACCTTCTCAGTGCTACATGTCGTCTAATGTCCTGACTGCTGCTTCCATTGGCATCGATTGTAGAACCAAGCAACGTGAATTCTTTGACAACCTCAATCTTCTCTCCATTTATTGTGATGCTGCTCATTGGTCCAGTTGTGAGGATTTTTGTTTTCTTTATATTGAGACGTAATCCATACTGCAGACTGTATTCTTCAACCTTCATCAGTAAGTGCCTCAAGTCATCCTCACTTTCAGCAAGCAAAGTTGTATCGTCTGTGTATCTCAGGTTGTAAATGATTCTTCCTCCAGTCCTGATGCCACATTTTTCTTCATATAGTCCAGCTTCTCAGATTATTTGCTCAGCATATAGATTGAATAAGTGTGGGGAAAGGATACAACCCTGACACACTCCCTTCTTGATTTTAAACCATGCAGTGTCCCCTTGTTCCATTTGAGCAACAGCCTCCTGGTCAAGGTACAGGTTCCTCATGAGTACAGTCGAGTGTTCGGGAATTCCCATTCTTCTCAATGTTATCCATAATTTGTCATGATCCACACAATCAAATGCCTTTGCATCGTCAGTAAAACACAAGTAAACATCTTTCTGGTGTTCTCTGCCTTGAGCCAAGATCTATCTGACAACATCTATGATATCCCTTGTTCCACGTCCTCTTCTGAATCCAGCTTGCACCTCTGGAAGTTCTCTGTCAATATACTGCTGCAAACGTCTTTGAATTATCTTCAATAAGATATTACTTGTGTGTGATATTAATGATATTGTTCTATAATTTCCACATTCTGTGGGATCACCTTTGTTTGGAATGGGTACAAATATGGATCTCTTCCAGTCTGTTGGCCAGGTAGCTGTCTTCCAAATCTCTTGGCATAACTGAGTAAGTGTCTCCAATGGGACATCCATTTGTTGAAATATCTCAATTGGTATTCCATCAATTCCTGGAGCCTTGTTCTTCGCCAATTCTTTCATTGCAGCTTTGACTCATGTTATAAGCTGTAAATCACAATTTCTCTATCTTTTCCCTATGACATTAATAATGTACATTCTTCCAAGTTTACAATATAATTAGAGAATTTAATAAGGTCTTATGCATTCCATTTCTTTTAAATTACAAACTATTGTTTTGTAAACTACACTAACAGGTCTGTCCCCATGACTGTTATAAAATGTAGAGTCCTGAAATTTAGGCTTAATTATAATGTTTCTTGAAGCTATTTATGTAATAGTATGGCCACCATCACATACAGGAACTTTCAACCAGATAATATTCTAAAGGGAAAGATACATTTGATATTTATTTTTATATCTCCATTGGCTAGGAAATTGCTTAGATGGTGGTATGTACCCAGTAAATGTTTACTGCTTTAATGACAATTTGCTTTCAGTAGATTTTAGCGTAGAATCTAATCTTAACATAACTGTCAGGCTCCTTATTTTTTGAAGCCATTATTAACACTCTTTAATATAAGCTCTGTGATCAGGGGTCTAGTCCGTCTTGCTCAACATTCTGTCTCACTTGTCTGGAATGGCATTTAGCATTGTCCAAATTTGTCATTATTAATCATATGTGGCTATTGAAATTAAGTAAAATTAAAAATTTAGTTCCTCAATCACACTGGCCACATTTCAAATGCTCGATAGCCACATGTAACTAGAAGCTGACATATTGAAATCATAGATACAGAGTATTTGCACAATCACAGAAAGTTCTATTCCACAGCACTAGTCTAAAACAGTGCTTAAACCAAAAAAAAACAAACTCATTGCCGTGGTGTTAGTTCCAACTCATAGCAACCCCTCCTCGGGTGTCTGAGGCAGTATCACTATGGAAGTAGATTGCCCAGTCTTCCTTCCAAGGAGTGGCTGGTGGGTTTGAACTGCTAGCCTTCTGGTTAGCATTCAAATGCCTTAGGCACTATACCACCAGAGCTCTCAAAACAGTCATTGGCACTCAATGAAAAATTATTCACAGAATGAAAACAGCCCCAAACCTCACTGAAAATGTTTATTCTTTCCTTTTTCAGGTTTCTTTCCAACAGGATAATCGAGGTGCAGTCAAATCAGCCACATATTGGCAGAACTACTACATTCTATGCAGGGAAGGGTCTCCGAGGTGATAAAGCATATTGAGTGTCACAATAAATGATAGAATCAACTTCTTCTGCTAGATCTTTGGCTAGCTTGATAAATTTATACAGAATCTGCTATACTATTTAAATTATTCTACTTAGATTCATTTAAAAAAAAATCTAAACTTAAAAGATTTCTCATTGGCTTAAAAATCAACTTCACAACTTGCTGTAGAATCATGATTCACCAGTATCTGGCCTGCAATGGAAATCAACTTATACTCAAAGTGAAAAAGCCACATTCTACTAGCTCACTCCACTTCTCTATATTGAAAAATCTCCTGAAATGCTAACAGTCTGAAAATACTGTTTAATAGTTAACCTTTCTTTTGGAGGCTCAAATTTTTCATGTATATTTGACGTAACCAGAGCTCCCGAAGAAACACTTAGAAATTTAAAATCGTGTAGGATTACAGGTTCTAATGGTCAAGTTGCAACTGTAGTCATTACTTCAGTTCACCTTTAGTGGGTGTTTCTAAAGTACTGAGCACTCTTGGGGCTGTGGTTGCAGAGATACATAGTTAAGCTCTTTATTCACAGAACTCAATGGCATATACATTGACAATCACAGATTGAGAACAAATAGAATCATGATAAACTCCAGGAGTGTGAAGGAGATGGACAAATCTGCTGTTAGAGTATGGGCAGGCTACCTGGAAGAGGTCACACCTAAGATGGGTCTTGTAAAATTTTAGGGCAAAGAAGATAACAGGTGATACTGGGAGGGGGAAGAGGCTTCAGGCAAAGGGAACCACAGTCAAAAATCACAGAGATGAGAGAAATTGTGTTGATTAAGGTAGGATGCACAGGGGCTAGTGGGAGAAATGAAGCCACATTAGTCATTCACCTGGTGTTATGGGAAACCAGCCAATTGCTAGATGTACCGTAATTTGCTTATCCATTCTTCTGTTGATGGGCACGTAGGTTATTTCCATCTTTTTGCTATTGTAAATAGAATGTTGATGGGATCTGGATTGGGATTGCATTGAATGTATAGATTGCTCTGGGTAATATTGACATTTTCACAATATTCAATTTTCCTATCCACGAGCATGGGATGTTCTTCCATTTATGTAGATCTCTTATGGTTTCTTGACTTAGTGTTTTGTAGTTTCTTTGTACAAGTCTTTTGTGTCCCTGGTAAGATTTATTCCCAAGTATTTTATTTTTTTGTAGTTATTGTAAATGGTACTGATTTACTTATTTCCTTTTCAGCAATCTCTTTGCTGGTGTTGTTGTTGTTGTTATGTGCCGTCGAGTCGGCCCCGACTCATAGCGACCCCTCCTTGGGTTTCCGAGGCAGTATCACTACGGAAGTAGGATTGCCCAACTTCCTTCCAAGGAGTGGCTGGTGGGTTTGAACCGCCAGCCTTCTGGTTAGCAGTCAAGTGCTTTAGCCACTATGCTATCAGAGCTCCTGGTGTAGAGGAATCCAATTGATTTTTGTATGTTGATCCTCTATCCTGCCACTATGCTAAATCTCTCAATTAGTTCCAGTAGGTTTTTTTTTTTTTTTCCTGAGTCTCTTGGGTTTTCTATGCATAAGATCATATCATCAGCAAATAGTGATAGTTTTACTTCTTCCATACCAATTTGGATGCCTTAGATTTCCCTTTCTTGCCCTGGCTAGGACTTTTAATACAATGTTAAAAAGTAGTGGTGATAGAGAGCATCCTTGTCTGGTTCCTGTTCTCAAGGGGAACAGGAACCAGATAGTTTCAGGCTCTCTCCATTGAGAATAATGTTGGCTATTGGTTCTGCATATATGACCTTTATTATATTGAGGATTTTCCCCTCTATTCCTATTTTGCTGAGAGTTTTGATGAGGAATGGGTGTTGGATTTTATCAAATGCTTTTTCTGCATTGATTTTCATGATCGTGTGGTTAGTTTTCCTTTATTTTATTTATGTAATGGATGACATTGATTGTTTTTCTAATGTTGAACCATCCTTGCATACCTGGTATGAACCACACTTGGTCATAAGGTATTATTTTTTATATATACTGTTGGACTCTATTGGCTAGGATTTTGTTGAAGATTTTTGCATCTATATTCATAAGGGATATTGGTCTGTAGTATTTCTTTTGAGTGATATCTTTGCCTGGTTTTGGTATCAAGGTTACGCTTATTTCATAAAATAAATTTGGGAGGATTCTATCCTTTCCTATCTTCTGGAATAGTTTGAGTAGGATTTGTATCAGTTCTTCTCTGAATGTTTTGTAGAATATTCCAGTGAAACTGTCTGGGCCAGGACTTTTTGTGTTGGGAATTTTTTTTATGAACTCTTCAGTTTCTTCTTTTATAATGTGTCTGTTCATATTTTCCACTTCAGTTTGAGTTAGTTTAGGTAAGTAGTATATTTCTAGAAATCTGTCCATTTCTCCTGTTGTTGTTGTTGTTGTTAAGTGCCATCAAGTCATTTCCGACTCATAGCGACCCCATGCACAGCAGAACGAAACCCTGCCCGATCCCGCGCCAGCCCCACAATCCCTGCTATACTTGAGCCCATCATCGCAGCCACTGTATCAATCCATC
>NW_006921712.1:681512-692574 GCF_000298275.1 Orycteropus afer afer
AACAACAACAACAACAATCTTTGGTTTTGGTGAATATGATGATGATATACCTTGGTGATTTTCTTTTGGGGTCTGTCCTTTTAAGGATTGTAATTGGTGTCATAATACAAAATTTGTATTAAATGTTGGATGGAAAATTAATCTACTCTAAAATTTCACCCAAATCACAATAAAAAAGTTTTTTTAAAAATGCTTCAAATGTTATCAAGGTGACCTAAATATAGTTAGTCCTTGATTTATGATGGGTTCCATTCTCATGACTCCATTGTATGGCAGTTCTGACATAAGCTGAATATTTCTTTTTTTTTCTGTTTTTATTATTATTGTTTTATAATATTAGTGTCTTTATAAGCCTGATCTTTATTTC
Source organism: Orycteropus afer afer (assembly GCF_000298275.1). Classification (NCBI taxonomy): domain Eukaryota; kingdom Metazoa; phylum Chordata; class Mammalia; order Tubulidentata; family Orycteropodidae; genus Orycteropus; species Orycteropus afer. The sequence goes on from NW_006921712.1 coordinate 681,880, forward strand.
TCTTTGAAGGTTGGATACATTACATACAAAAATCTGTGAGTTGACATCTGAGAATGATAACATGAGCAAATTACATCCTCCAATATTACATATAATACATATTACTAACAATAAGATGTACAAAAAAGAAAGATAGTTGTAAATGTGGTGTGTAGTAACTCAAATATATCGTAAGTCAGAGGTTACATGTATGTTGTTAACACTGAAAACATAGATAGATGTCTTTCAACCTGAATAACAGAGAGGAATAGGAAAATAGTATTCTGGTAGGGAAAATGTTAAAGGCCAACTATAGGTTTTTAAACTGATGATTAAATCGGGCTGCAGAATAGGAGATACAATACTTATTACACCATCTAGTAGACAACATAAGTTCTTCTGGTGCATTATTCCAATGAGGATAAGTACTTCTGTAGCAGCAGTCTAGATTCAGTCACAGCTGGAGGCAGTAGGCTTTGAGGTTCCCAGCTTTGTGATTCTAAGATGACCACTTGAAGAATGTTCCATTATCAAGACAAATATGAAGCATCATTACCCTTCATAAGAGATTATGACGTTCTAATTTAACTCAAGTGATTTGAACATCTTGGCATAAGTTGAAAGTGATAATAAAACTAGATTAGTTGTATTCTACTACCCTTTCACCAAGAGAGATCTCTAAAAACTCTCTTAATTTAGAGGAGTAGAAATCAGAATGCGGTCAGTTCAGTTTTGCTTCTTTATTCTCTGCTATGCTCCTTCATGGATAGAAACATAATCATTTCTTAAGTTGCTTACTTTTCAGGCTCTATTTTTTAATAACTTTGTTTTACATTATTTAGTTTTCTCTCATTTCCAGCAACTGGGACTTCAGGTAAGATGACAGAATAGGCAGACAAGCTACACAAATCATCTTCAACAAAGCAGAAAAAAAAAACAATGGACACAGATACAGAAGATAATCCTGGAGCCCTGAGCTTTGAAAGGAAGGATATAGAAATGTATTAAACACCAACTAGTAGAAAAACCTGAATGAAAACAGTGAATAAGGAGACAAATAGAGCTGCAGACTGTCAACTATCTTGATGGCACAGATAGTCTGAATATTTCCAAGTGGTATTAGGGCTAGAATTAACCTAAAAATTGGCCCTGCTCACCAGGGGCTGGATGGATGACTACATTTGTGGCTGATGATTAAAAAGGGAAACAGCAAAGAAGGAGACAAACTGAGCTGTGGACTTTTAGCTGTGCAGAGGGTACAGCCATATTGAATGTTTAGAAATGGCAGCCATTTGGAATATTTAAAGTGACAGCATTCTCATTCAGATTCCAGGGACCTAATAATAGGTTCTGCTTGCCAAGAAGAGCATGGACATACTGGAAGCTGATAATTGGAAAGGAGATAGGTGGTGAGTGCATAAGTGCTGTGAATGAGCAAATAGAGGAGCACAGTACCCTGTTTATTCACATACAATCACCAATTAAAAATAATTATAACAGTGTCACAATGTCTTGGAGACAACAGATATCACAGTCCACACAAAGAAACAAGATAAAGTAGTAGAAACAAAGGACCAGAATACAGACCCAGAACACATCCCTGAGGAGAAAGCAGCATTGGAACTCCCTGATGAGGAATTCAAAAGAATTATATTTAGATACCTCAATGGATTGAGAGACAGATTCAAGGAAAACAGTGACATAATTAAGGAAAACACAGACAAAACCCTAGAACAATTTTTTCTCCTACTTAATCCAAGATTTCCAATTTTGATCCCTTTCCAATTAGTTGGAATTGATAATCAGGCACCATCTAATTCTTCTGGTCTCAGAGTCATGTAGGCTGAGGTTCCCATGCTCCATTTGTCCCTTGGACTAATTGCTTCCATGTATCTTTGATTTACTTTACCCTTCTTTGCTCTGGATGAGGAGAGACCAATAGCTGTGTCAGAGATGCCCACTCACAAGCTTTAGGACCTCAGATAATCCTCACAAAGTAGGATGCAGAACAATATTTTTGTGTATTATAGTGTGCCAATTGAGCTTATTGCCCTCTGTGACTGTGGTCCCAAACCTGTAAGCCCAGGGACTCACTCCCTGAAGATGCTTGGTTGTGGCTAAGAAGTTATCCTAACTTTGGCCCCTGTCAGATCTATAATATGTGTGGACAACTTTATAGAACATACAAATATGTATATAGGAAGATCATCTACCAAACCTATATATTATCATGGGTATATTCCCATTTACCTAAACATACCTGATCTTCTTGCCTATCTATCTATGTATTCACCCATAGATTGAAGTTTGTTATTACTGAGAACTCAGTATGGTATAGGTAATAATATTTACCTTTGTTGTCTGTACTTCTTGGGCACCTCTCTGTGGCTTCCTTTTCTTGGTGACATTGTGCTATTTACGTGCCTTTTTTATATTGCCTTTTTCTTCACCCAAATCAACACCCATCTCTTTTCTAACCAGCAATTTTCCCTCCCCTCCCATCCTGTCCCTGGTAACCAAGAAAGAATTTTTTTTTTCTTTGTATAAACCTTTCCTTATTGTAAATGGACTCATACAACATTTGTCCTTCTGTGAATGACTGATTTCAGTCAACATAATGTCCTCCAAGTTCATCCATATTATGAGGTGATTCACAGATTCTTCATTGTTCTTTAATGTTACATAGTATTCCATTATATTTATGTACTGTAATTTGGTTATCAATTCATTTGCTGATGGATGATGGATGTTGTTTCCATCTCTTTGTTGTTGTGAATTGTGCCGCAATAAACATGGGTGTACATATATTATTTGTGTCCTGGATATGTTCTTTGCAGTGGGATTGCTAGATCAAACAACATTTCTGTATTCAACTTTTCAAGGAAGCACCATCCCATTTTCTACAGAGGTTGTACCATTTTAGAGTCCCATCAACAGGGTGGTGAGATGATACCTCTTTATTGTTTTGATTTCCATCTTTCTAATGCTTAATGACCATCACTCATCCATCAGTTTGTTGTACTGTCATGGCTTGCATGTTGCTGTGAGGCTGGAGGCTATACCAGCAGTATTTCAAATACCAGCATGTGGACAGGTTTCAGCAGAGCTTCAAGAGAAAGACAGACTTGGATGAATGAAGGGCCCATCCACTTCTGAAAAAAAAAAAAAGGCCATTGAAAACCACATGAATAGCAATATAACACTGTCTGATATGTGACTGGAAACTTTATGAAAAGCAGTGAAACATTGTCTGATATAATGCTGGAAGATGAGACCCTCAGGTGGGAAACTATTCAAAAATATGACTAGGGTTGAGCAACCTCCTCAAAGTAGACTAGACCTTAATAACGTGGATGGAATAAGGTTTTTCAGACCTTTATTTGCTGAGGGGGCATGACTCAAAATAGGAAGAAATGGCTGAAAACATTCATTAATAATTAAAATATGGAATGTACAAAGTATGAATCTAGGAAAATTAGAAGTTCTCAAAAATAAAATGGAAAACATAAAGATTGATAGTCTAGGCATTAGTAAGCTGAAATGGACTGGTTTCAATCATTTTGAATCAAACAATCATGGTCTAATATGTCTGGAATGACAAACTGAAGAGGAATGGCATTGCATTCATCATCAAAAAGAATATTTCAAGATCTATGCTGAAGTACAATGCTGTCAGTGGTAAGATAATATCCATACACTTACAAGGAAGCCCTGTTAATACAACTATTATTCAAATATATGCAACAACCACCAAAGTGAAAGATGAAGATTTAGGATTCTTAGAAAATTTTACAGTATGAAATTGACCAAACATCAATCAAGATGCATTGATAATTACTGGTGATTGAAAGGCAAAGACTGGAAACAAAGAAGCAGCATTGGTAGTTAGAAAATATGGTCTTGGTGACAGAAATGAAGCTTAGATTGCCTGATAGATTTTTGCAAGATCATTGACTTATTCATTGAAAATATCTTTTTGTACACCATGAATGGCAACTATGTATGTGGACCTCACTAGATGGAATATACAGAAATCAAGTAGACTACAGCTGTGGAAAGAGGGCTATGGAGAAACTCCATATCGTCAGTCAAAATGAGGCCAGGAGCTGACTGTAAAATCCACCATCAAGTTGAAGCTGAAGGAAATTGAAACAAGTTCACAAGAACCAACATATGATCTGGAGTATATCCCAACGGAATTTAGAGAAATATGAAGAATAGATTTGATGCACTTGAACACCAATCACCCAAGACCAGTCAAGTTGTGGGATGCCAACAAGAATATCACACATGAAGAAAGCAAAAGGTCATTAAAAAGAGAGGAAAGGAAGAAAGGACAAAGTGGATGTCAGAAGAGACTCTGAAACTTGTTCTAGATAAAGGGAAAGGAAGAAATGATCAAATAAAAGATTAGAAAGGGCTGCTCAAGAAGACAAAGTAAAGTATTATAATGAAATATGCAAAGACCTGCAATTATGAAATCAAAAGAGAAGAACACACTTGGCACTTCTCAAGCTAAAAGAACTGAAGAAAAAATTCAAGCCTCAAGTTGCAATACTGAACGATTCTATGGGCAAATATTGAAAAATTCAGGAAGCATCAAAAGAAGATGGAAGGAATACACAGAGTCACTGGACCAAAAAGAATTGGTCAATGTTCAATGACAATAGGGGGTAGTAGATCAAGAACCAGTTATTAAAGAACCAGTTATCATCAAGAACTAAGTATTAAAGGAAGAAGTCCAACCTGCATTGAAGGAATTGACAAAACACAAGGCTCCAGGAATTGATGGAAACCCATTGAAATGTTTCAACAAATGTATGGACACAGCATTGGAGATGCTTACTCATTTATGCCAGGAAATTGGAAGAGAACAGCCCAGGCAACTGACTGGAAGTGATCCATATTTGTTCCCATTCCAAAGAAAGGTGGTCCATCAGAATGGGAAAATTACTGAACAATATGATTGTTTTTACACAAGTAAAATTGTGCTGAACATAATTTAAAAATAATTATAGCAATATGTTGACAGGTAACTTCCAGTAATGCAAGCTGGATTCACAAGAGGATGTGAAACGAGGCATATTATTGCTGATGTCAGGTAGATCTTGGCTGGAAGCAAAAACTACCAGAGAGAGGTTTATTGACTATGTAAAGGCATTCAACTGTGTGGATCATAACTTATCGATAACGTTGCAAAGAATGAGAATTCCAGAACATTTCATTGTCCTCATGAGGATCTTAAACATAGACCAAGAGGCTGTTGTTTGAATAGAACATGGAATACTGCATGGTTTAAAATCAGGAAGGGCATGGATCAGGATTGCACCCTTTCAACATACTTACTTAATGTAAATGTTGAGCAATTAATCCAAGAAGCAAGACTCTATGAGTCTGGTGGACCATGGCATCGGGATTAGAGGAAACCTCATTAACAACCTGCAATATGCAGATGACACAACCTTGCTTGGTGAAAATGAACAGGACTTGAGGCACTTACTGATGAAGATCAAAGACTGCAGTTTAAGGTACGGATTACACCGCAACATAAAGAAAACAAAATCCTCACAACTAGACCAATAAGCAACACCATGCTGAATGGAGAAAAGATTGAAGTTGCCACTGATTTCATTTTACATGAATCCACAATTAACACTCATGTAAGCAGCAGTCATGTAATCAGGCATTGAGTTGCACTGGGCAAATCTGCTGCAAAAGACCTTTTTAAAGTGCTGAAGAGCAAAGATTTCACTTTGAAGACTCAGTTGTGCTTAACCCAAGCCACTGGTATTTTCAGTCACATCATAAGCATGTGAGGGTTGGACAATGAATAAGGAAGATGGAAGAATTGACGCTTTTAAATATTGGTGTTGGTGAAGAATATTGAAAATTCCATGGACTGCCAGAAGAACAAACAGTTCTGACCTGGAAGAAGTGCAGCAGAAATACTCCTTAGAAGCAAGAGTGGCCAGACTTATTTTTTACAAAAAGTGGGGGGACCAGGTTTGCTGGTCTGATAGAGCCTGGTGGAACCCCTGAGACTATGGCCCCTAGATTCCCTTCAGGTCTGGAATTGATCCTGTGGCTTCCAGCCAAACAAAAGACAGGCATATGAGCTGAATATTTACATTAGGTAGATACATTCTTTGGAGAGATCATCATGGGAAAACAGAAAGGCTGTGTATGCACAGGGAGACAGCTTCGGGGTCAGGAGAGCATGGGAGGAAAGGACACAGGGAAGAGGTGGCTATGGGGAGGAAGTGGGAGGAGAGCTGTTGCATTGTGGGAGATTACAGTCAATGTTGTGAGACCAAACGTATGTGAACTGCTGTATGGAAGATGAATTTTTGCTCCATAAACTTTCACCCAAATCACAATATAATTCAAAAATAAATAAATAAAAGAATGGCCAGACTTCATCTCACCTAGTTTGGTCATGTTGTCAGAAGTGACCATTCCCTGGAGAAGGATAGCATGTGTGGTAAAGTGGAGGGTCAGCAAAAAAGGGGAAGAATCTCAATGAGATGGATTGACACAGTTGTTGCAACAATGGGCTCAAGTATAGCAAGCATTGTGAAGATGGCACAGGATAGGATAGTGTTTTGTCCCATTGTACATAGGGTCTCTATGACTCAGAATAGACTCAATAGCATCTAACAGAAATGAAAATGGCTAATGATCACATACATTTTTTCATGTATTGGCTGTTTGAATATCTTCTTTGATGAAGTATCTGTTCATATCCTTTCCCTATTTTTGAAACGGATTGTTTGTGTTTTGATGTTAAGGTGTTGAAGCTTTCTATAAATTTGAGATGTAATTCCCTTATCAGAAGGAGCTTTGGTAGCATAGTGCCTAAGGCATTTGACTGCTAACTAGAAGACTTGCAGTTCAAACTCAGCAGCCACTCCTCAGAAGGAAGGTTGGGCAATCTACTTCCGTAGAGATACCACCTCAGAAACCAAAGGAGGTGTACCTATGAGTCAAATCAACTCAATTTTTTTCTCAATTTGGGTCTCTTTCTACTCTTTTGGAGAAGTATTTTGATAGCTTAAGAATTTACCTACTCATTTTGTTCATCTTCTGGTACTTGTGCATTTATGTTTATTTTGATAGTCTATTTATGCCATAAATTAGGGTCCCTAAATTTGCCTGTATTTTAGAAGCTAGAATGACCAGATTCATCTTGCCTGCTCTGGCCATGTAGTCAGAAAGGGCCAAAGAAGATATTTAGGCAACCAACAAACACATTGAAATAGTTGAACATTGGTTAATTCTTTTTGGTACAGTTATTCTGTATATTCCTTCCATCTTCTTTTGATGCTTCCCACATTGTTCAACATTTTGTCCATAGAATCCTTCACTGTTGCAATTCAAAGCTTGAATAATTTCTTCAGTTTTTTTCAACTTGAGAAATGCTGAGAATGTTCTTCCCTTTTGGTCTTCTAATTCCAGGTCTTGGCACATTTCATTATAATGCAGTACTTTGTCTTCTCAAGACACCCTTTGAAATCTTCTATTCAGCTCTTTTATTTCAACATTTCTTCCTTTCATTGTAATTACTCTCTGTTCAAGAGCATATTTTAGAGTCTCTTTTGACATCCATTTTGGTCTTCATTTCCTTTCCTGTATTTTTAATGACCTTTTGCTTTCTTCATGTATGCTGTTCTTGATGTCTATCCCACAATTTGTCTAGTCAATGGTCATTGGTATTCAATGGGTCAAATCTGTGCTTCAAATGACCTCTAACTTTAGGTGAGATATACTCAAGGTAATATTTTAGCTCTTGTGGACTTGTTTCAGCTTTAATTTGAAGTTGCATATGAACATTTAATGGTCTGTTCCACAGTCAGCCCCTGGCCTTATTTTGACTGGTGATAAAGACTTTCTCTCCATCACCTCTTTCCATAGATATAATCCACTGGATTTCTGTGTATTCCATTTGGCAAGATCCATGTGTATAGTCTCCATTTACATTGTTGAAAAATGTATTTGCAATGAGCAACATGGTGGTCTTGCAAAATTCTATCATGGGATCTCCAGTGTCATATTTTCCAACTATTGATATTTCCATAGTTCCCGGGAGCAGACAGTTGTAGCACAAACTGCTGACCCACCAGGTCATATGTCCACACAGATGAAAGGAGCCTGGTTCAAGTGGGCATCTCAATGTGTGTGCCTCTTGTGCTCAGAGTAAGAAATTTCTTCCAGCGATTCAAGCACTGGAAGGGAGAGAACTGTAACCTCTGGATCTATTTGATATGGATTTCTAAGGGTGACTAGGCTGCAGAGAAGGTGGTTAGGGATCTGTGAAGGACCTCCCTAGCCACAGGTTGGTGGCGGTGGGGAGAGGTTTTGCTCTTATGTGCACAGAAGCTGTATTTTTCAGAACAGAGTGTAGCTCACCAGTCACGATTCACTGGCATGGGTCTGGCACCCTTCTAGTCATGCACAGTCATTTATCCAGCTCCTGCTCAGACTCTGGTGGAAGGCTACCCTGAGACTAGCTTCTCCAATTGCCCCAATATAGGCTTTTTCCCTGGCAGAGCTAAAAAGTGCCTGGCACAAGTGGGCATCTTCGAGAGAGGAAGCTACAGGGGTGTGCCTCTTGTGTTCAGTGTGAAAAAGGTCTGTCAGCACCTCAGGCACTGGGTACGCAAGCTTCAACCCCTGACTCTGTCTGCTAGAAGTAATTTGTTGGGGGTGCCTGGGCTGTTGTGGAGGTAGCTAGCAATCTGTGCCAGTGAGCATGGTACTTCTATAGCCACCAGGTTTGTGGGAGCAGAAAGAATATTGGCAAAGTGGAGGATCAGTGAGAAAGGGGAAGACCCTCAATGAGATGGACTGACACAGTGGCTACAACAATAGGCTCAGGTAAAGCAAGTATTGTGAGGCTGGCACAGGACCAGGCAGTGTTTCATTCTGTTGCACATAGGGTTGCTATGAGTTGAAGATGACTACACAGCACCTAACAACAACAACAATATGTGCAGGGAAGGAGTGTGTTTGTTAGGGGAGTATTTCTCCAGTTCTGATTCATTGCTGTGGGTGTGGCACCATTTATCCAGCATGCAGACATTTTTCCAGCTTTTGACCAGATTCAATCAAGCTAGAGGTTCTCCTTAGACAGCTTCTCCAATGGCCTCAACACAGATTTTTCTCCTTATGTAGGTCCTCAGTCCAAATGACTAGTGTCTGATTAAAAAAAAACAAAACAAAGAAAACTCATTGCCATCAAGTGTATCACAACTCACAGTGGCTCCCACTGTGTTTCCAAAGCAGTAAATCTTTATGGAAGTAGATTGTCCCATCTTCTGGCTGGTAGATTTGAACCACTGACCCTCTGATCAGCAGGCAGATGCCTTAGGCACTGCATCACCAATGTCTACTACTAAACCAAAACCAAACTCACTGCTGCTAAGTCAGATCCGACTCATACTGACCCCTCCTTGGGTTTCCATGGCAGTATCTCTACAGAAGTAGATTGCTCAGTCTTCCTTCAGAGGAGTGGCTGGTAGGCTTGAACCACCAGCCCTCTGGTTAGCAGTCAACTACCTTAGGCACAAAGCCACCAGAGTAACTCTGGTTACTTCATTCTGTGTCTCTGGCTCCCTCCTTGTTCCACTGCTGCCTATGCCACTATAAGTCTGACCCACTTTCGTGCACATTTCTCTCCTAGCTCCTACATGTCTTCTGCTCACTTTTAATTCCACCCAATCTGTCTATAATGTCTTTCTTGCCATATGGATTCTATAAAGTTGTTTTCTCCTTGTCTGGAGCTGATGGCTCTTGGCTTAAAATGTAGAGATTCAGTCAGTCCCAGCTCCTTTTCTCTCCCCAGACCTTGCTCTGTCTTCATTTCTGATCAGTGCTCAATGTAATTCTTTATCCTTTCATTTGATGCTCAGAATTCGATGATCATTATTTGTGTTTGTTTCAGTTTTTCTGGGTTGCCGTTGTAGAGGGATTGGATGTAGTGTGTGTGCAGGATGTCATCCTTTATTTCCACTCCCATTTCAAGTATTTTTCAAAAATAACCTACTTAATCTTCAACAACAATATTTATGAAAAAATAGTTAACACTTTTTTTATAAGTGAGAGAATGAGATGTAACCCATGGTAACATAACACAGTCAGTGAAGACATTAAGATCACAACACTCAACTTCCTGATCATCTAGATAACACCTAGAAATATTACCTAATTAGATACTAAAAGATCCAGTCACTCTTTCCTTTTCTTGAGATTTGGTCCTAAAATATGAACAGGCTTAGAAAAATCATATTATTTAATCAAATATTTTAAATTGCTTCAAACAAAAGAAGCTCTGAAAAAGTGCACCCACCAGCCACTCCTCGGAAGGAAGATGGGGCAATCTACTTTGGTGGTGATACTGCCTTGGAAACCCAAGGAGGGGTCGCTATGAGTCAGGTCCAACTCCACGGCACATAACAACAACAATCAGTCAACCAAGGAAAGAAAATAACTATCTAATTTTATGAAATTTGCACTGGCTGTGCAGCTCATTGCACCAGGACAAAATACAACTTGAATATTAGCTCTGGTGTGTAGTGCCTAAGGCATTTGACTGCTAATCAGAAAACTGGTGGTTGAAATCCACCAGCCACTCCTCGGAAGGAAAACTGGGCAATCGACTTCCATAGAGATAATGCCTTGGAAACCCAAGGAGGGGTTGCTATGAGTCAGAATGGACTC
>NW_006921712.1:692674-701932 GCF_000298275.1 Orycteropus afer afer
GGGGGGGGGGAGTGGGATTCATATGCCACCCTGCCTGCTTTCACTTAAATATTTAAAATAAAAATTTGGAATAATAATTTTAAAAAAACCCTGTAAGTTGCAGCACCATTACCATTAAAAAGGAAATAATATGATAGCTTATCTGGACACAATTTAGAAATTAAACATAGAAATTGTTATGGTGCAATGCTAAAAGTGCTCATTCATCTATGCCAAGAAATTTGGAAAACAGCTACCTGAGCAACTGACTAGAAGAGATCCATGTTTGTACCATTCCAAAGAAAGGTGATCCAACAGAATGCAGATGTTATACAACAATACCACTAATAATACACACAAGTAAAATTTTGTTGAAGATAACTCAAAAGTTGTTGAAATAGTTCATTGACATGGAACTGGAAGAAATGCAAGCCAGATTTAGAAGAGGACATGGAACTAGGGATATCCTTACTGATGCCAGATGAGTATTCCCTGAAAGCAGACAACTAGAAAGATGTTTACCTGTGTTTTATTGACTATGCAAAGGCAATTGACTGTCTGAATTAGTTTTGCTCATGCAGAATCTGTACATAGATGAAGAGGCACTTGTTCCAACAGAACATGGGGATACTGTGTGGTTTGAAATCAAGAAATATGTGCATCAGGGTTGTCTCTTTTCACCATACTTATTCAATCTGTATGCTGAGCAAACAATCCAAGAAGCTGAACTACAGGAAGAACAATAGCATCAGGATTGAAGGGAAACTCACTAACAATCTGCAATATGCAAATGGTACAACCTTGCTTGCTGAAAGTAAACAGGATTTGAAGTACTTACTGATGAAGATAAAAGACCACAGCCTTCAGTGTGGATTGCACCTCAACATAAAGAAAAAATCCTCACAATTGAACCAATAAGCAAGAAAACAAATGACATTGGGAAAATCTGCTGCAAAAGACTTCTTTAAAATTATAAAAAAACAAACATGCACTTCAAAAACTAAGGTGCACCTGATAAGGTATTTTTGCACATGGTATTTTCAAATGCACTTTTTGCATGTGAAAGCTAGAAAATGAATAAGGAAGAATGAAGAAAAATTTGATGCTTTTGGATTATGGTTTTGGCAATATTAACTATATCATGGATTGCCAGTTTGTTGTACTGTGGTGGCTTGTGTGATGCTGTGAGGCTAGAGGCTATGCCACTGGTATATCAAATACCAGCAGTGTCACCCATGATGGACAGGTTTCAGCAGCCCTTCCACACTAAAATAGACTGGGAAGAAGGAAGGGGCCATCTGCTTTTCAAAGAATTGGCCAGTGAAAACCTTATGAATAGCAATGAAACATTCTCTGATATATTACTGGAAATGTTTATGAATAGCCCTGAAACAATTGTCTGATATAGTGCCAGAAGATGAGCCCCTCAGGACAGGAAGCATGAAAAATATAACTGGGAAAGAGCTGCCTCCTCAAAATAGAGTTGACATTAATGATGTGGATGGAGTAAAGCTTTTGGGACCTCCATTTGCTGATGGGCCAGAACTGAAAATGGGAAGAAACATCTGCAAACATCCATATTAATCATCCATCTGATTAATAAAACATTGATAAATTGTTTTAATAAATTGTTAATAAAACATTACTAATCAGAACATGGAACGTACAAAGTATGGAAGTAAGAAAATTAGAAGTTGTCAAAAATGAAATGGAACACACAAAGATCAGTATCCTGAACAGAAATGGACTGGTTTTTGCCATTGTGAATCAGACTATTATATAATCTACTATACTGAGTGTTTTGGTTACTTCCCCCTTCTCTAACAGAAAATACTACAGCTGGATGGCATAAACAAACAGGAGTTTATTCTCTTACAGCTTGAAGGCTAGACATCTGAGTTCAAAGTGCCAGGTTCTAGGAGCTGGGTAAAAGCGCTTCAACCTTAGGCTTCAACTCTGCCTCTTACTCCTGGCCTACTGAAGCTGGAGGCTTTCTTCACTCAGGCAGCTGCTGGCTGCTTAGGCTAACAAACCCAAGGTTGACAAATAAAAAGGCACAGCCCGATATTACCAAACCACATGGCAGGCCGTTGAGTCAAATCCATTAACAGTCCCAAGATCAGCAGACAACATGGTAGGATGCTGAAAAACAATTTGGCTACATGCAGGGCTCAAGCTTGCCAAAAGCTACAGCCCTTTCTCAATACTTCTACTTATGTATTAGAAGCAGACCACATCCCTAAGGCAGCTACTCAGCTGCTCCAGTAGATTCCTCCCTGGAATTGTTTACCAATCTCACCATGGGGAATAACTACTTCCAGCTGCCCAACCACTCAAAATTAGGACCAGCCATGTTGAGACATAACCTTAACTACTACAATTCCACCCCTTGTTATCTTGGCACCTGTGCAGATCTCCTTCACTGGGTGGCTCCAGTTCCCTAGCTCATCTGAGTGGTGACCTCACACCTTTGGCCTAGCAAGCCCCGTTCCTCTACCTCTTGGGCCTGGCAGCCCTGCCCACTCACTTTCTGTTCAGCAGCTATGGCCCATCCTGCTGGCCCACATGAACAAGCAGCCTATACTCCAGAACCAAGTTGGTGAAAGTCTGACTCTTCGAAACCTAGGGAGCTGTGGTGGTTCCACCCCCAGAGGTCATTGTCCTACTCTTTGAGGCTGAGGCAGCTCTGCTTCCCATTTCCTTGGTCTCTCCACTTCTGCCAATTAATGCCAAAGACAACCCACTCCACCAGGAATCTTCCTACCCAAAAAGCACACAGCTTTCTTGCTCCATGGGCTGGCCAACCTGCTACTCCATTTCATGTGCTATCTTCTACCAATTAACGCTTGAAGGCCATTCACTCTGCTAGGAGGCCACCTACCCAATAGAATCCAGCTTTCTTCTCTGTGGGCTGGTAAGCTTGTTGTTGTCTAATACTGGTCTCTTGGCTCTGCTGCTGCTGTCTCTCTACAGGGGTCTCTCTGCTGGGGTCTTGAGTAAAAGATGCTTTCCACCCCATTTCCACCTTTTAGGTATCTGTTAGACCAGAACCCCTCTCTTGGTACCATATTCTGTTTTGGTTACTTCATGCTGCTCTGACAGAAAATACCACACGTGGAGTGGCTTTAACAAACAGGAGTATATTCTCTCACAATTTTGGAGGCTAGAAGTCCAAGTTCAAAGTGACAGGCTCTAGGGGCTGGGTGAAACCCCCTTCACCTTGGGCTTCAGCTTTGCCTCTTGCTCCCAGCCCACTGAAGCTAGAGGCTTTCTTCACTCAGGCAGCTGCTGGCTGCTGAGGCCAACAAACCCAAGGTCACTAAGTAAAAAGGTACAGTCCCAATATTACCAAACCACATGGTAGGCCATTGATTCAAGTCTATTAACAGTCCCAAGATCAGCAGAAAACATGTCAGGCTGCTGAACAACAACATGGCTAGATACAGAATTCAAGCATGCCAAAAGCTGCAAACCTTTTTCAACATTTCTTCTTATATACTGGAAGCACTGCACATCTCTAAGGCAACTACTCCACTATTTCAGTAAATTCCACCACGGATTTTATTACCAGTCTCACCATGGGGAATAACTACATTCAGCTGCCCAGCCACTCAAAACCAGGCCTAGCCAAGTTGACCAAAAAATCTTAACTACCACACCAGGAACAACAAAAAGAGGAATGGCATGACATTTATCACCACAAAGAAACTTTTAAGATCTATACTGAAGTTTAACACTGTTAGCAATAGGAAAATATCCATATGCCTACAAGGAAGATCAGTTAAAATTGCTATTATTCAAATTTACACACCAATCACTAAAGCCAAAGACTAAGAAACTGAAGATTTTTTTTACCAACTTCTGCTGTCTGAAATTGATGAAATGTGCAGTCAATTGTTACTGGTGATTTGAATGTGAGAGTTGGAAACAAAAAAGAATCACTAACAGTTGGAAAATATGGTAGTTGAAAATATGGAAATGATGCTGGACATTACATGATAAAATTTAGCAAGACCAATGACCTATTCACTGCAAATATGATGGCTATACAGGTGGACCTCAATAGATGGAGTACACAGGCATCAGATTGACTACATCTGTGGAAAGAGGTGAGGGAGAAACTCCATGTCTTCGGTCAAAACAAGGCCATGAGCTGACTGGAACAGACCACCATTGCTTATATGAAAGTTCAAGTTGAAGCTGAACACAGTTAAAAAAAAAAAGGTCAACTAAAGCCAAAATATGACTTTGTATATCCCACCTGAATTTAGAACTTTCTGAAGAATAGATTTGAGGCATTGAATACTAATGATCAAAAATCAAATGAATTGTGGGATGACATCAAGAACATCATATGTGCAGAAAGCTAAAGGTCATTAAAAATACAAGAAAAGAAGAAAAGACCAAAATAGAGGTCAAAAGAGGCTCTGAAATTTGTTCTTGAATGGAAAGGACCTAAAGCAAATGGAAGAAATGACAAGATAAAAGAGTTGAACAGAAAACTTAAAAGAGCAACTCCAACAAAGTCAATTGTTGTAATGGAATGTGCAAAGACGTGGAGTTAGATAATCAAAAGGGAAGAACATGCTCAGCATTTCTCAAGCTGAAAGAACTGAAGAAAAAATTGAGCCTCGAGTTGCAATATGCAAAAAGATTCTGTTGGCAAAATACTGAATGATGCAAGAGCATCAAAAGAAGATGGAAGGAATACACAGAATCATGTACCAAAAAGAACTGACAGATGTTCATCTATTTCAGGAGGTGGAATATGATCAAGAACTGATGTTATTGAAGGAAGAAGACAAAGCTTCACTGAAGGAATTGGTGAAAAACAAGGCTCCAAGAATACCCATTGAGATGTTTCAAAAGATGGAGGCTGCACTGGAGGCACTCATGTATGCTAAGAAATTTGGAAAACAGCTATCTGACCAACTGACTGGAAGAGATCCATATTTGTGCCCATTACAAAGAAAGGTGATCCAACAGAATGTGGAAATTATCAAACAATATAGTTCATATCACACTCAAGTAAAATTTTGCTGAAGATAATTCAAAAAACAGTTGCAGCAGTATATTGATAGGGAACTTCTAGAAATGCAAGCTGGATTCAGAAGAGGATGTGGTATGAGTGATATCATTGCTGATGTCAGATGGATATTGGCTGAAAGCAAAGAATACCAGAAAGATGTTTACTTGTGTTTTATGGACGATGCAAACACATTGGACTATGTGGATCATAACACATAATGGATAACATTGCAAAGAATGGGAATTCCAGAACACTTAATTCTGCTCATGAGAAACCTGTGCATAGATAAGGAGGCTTTTGTTCAAACAGAACAAGGGGATACTGCATGGTTTAAAATTAAGAAGTGTTTGCATCAGGGTTGTATCCTTTCACCACACTTACTCAATCTTTATGCTGAACAAATAATCTGAGAAGCTGGACTATATCAAAGAGAATGTGGCATCAGGATTGGAGGAAGAGTTATTAACAACCTGTATTAAGACAACACAACTTTGCTTGCTGAAAGCAAAGATGACTTGAAGCAGTTACTGATGAAGATTAAAAACTATGGTCTGCGGTTTGGATTACACAATATAAAAAAAATGAAAATTCTCACAACAGGACCATTATACAGTATGTTGATAAATGGAGAAAAGATTGAAATTGTCAAAGATTTCATATTTCTTGGATCCACAATCAACACCCATGAAAGTGTTGTTGTTGTTGTTGTTCTGTTCATTCGAGTTGGACCCGACTCATAGTGACCCCTTCTTGGGTTTCCAAGGTGGTATCACTACAGAAGTAGATTGCCCAACCTTCCTTCCGAGGAGTGGCTGGTGGCTTTGAACTGCCAGTCTTCTGGTTAGCAGTCAAGTTCCTTAGGCACTATGCTAGCAGAAATCAGACGTATTTATTGCACTGGGCAAATGTGCTGCAAAAGACCTCTTTGAAGTATTGAAGAACAAAGATGTCACTTTAAAGATTAAAGTTTGCCTAGCCCAAGCCATAGGAGCTCTGGTAGCATAGTGCTTAAGGCACTTGACTGCTAACCAGAAGGCTGGCGGTTCAAAGCCAGCCAATCCTCAGAAGGAAGATGGGGCAATGTACTTCCGTAGTGATACTGCCTCGGAAACCCAAGGAGGGGTCACTATGAGTCAGGTCTGACTCAATGGCACATGACAACAAAACAGCCCAAGCCAGATATTTTCATTTACCTTATATGCATGTGAAAGCTGGACAATGGATAGGGAAAAATGAAAAAAAAGTTGAAGATTTTGAGTTGTGGTATTGGTGAAGAATTCTGAAAGTACTGTGGACTGTCAGAAGAATGGACAAATCTGTGCTGGAGGAAGTGCAGCCAGAATGCTACATGGCAGTGAGAATGGCCAGTCTTTGTCTTGACTACATTGGTTATGCTGTCAAAAGGGACCATTCCCAGAAGAAGGATAAATGCTTGGTAATGTGGAGAGTCAGAGAAAAATGGGAAGACCCTTCATGAGATGGATTGATACAGTGGATGCAATGATGTGCTCAAATACAAGAAGGATTATGAGGATGGTGTATGATCGGGCAGTGTTTTATTCTGTTGTACACATATTCACTATGAATTGGAATTGACCTGATGTCACCTAACAACAATGGCCAGAAGAATGAACAAATCTGTCTTGCAAGAAGTACAGTCAGAATACTCCTTAGAATCAATGATAACAAGATTTCATCTCACATAGTTTGGTCATGTTATCAGCAGGGACCAATCTCTGGAGAAGGATATCATGTTTGATAAAGCAGAGTGTCAGCAAAAATTAGGAAAATCTTCAATGAGATGGGTTGGCACAGTGGCTGCAAAGATAGTAACCATTATGAGGATGGCACAGGACCAGGCAGTGTTTCATTTTGTTATAAATAGGGTCTCTGTGCATCAGAACCAGCTTGGTGACACTTAACAGCAATAACATGGTGACAAGACAGCCCAGATTTTTCTGTACAGCCCAGGTTTCAATTGTTCAATCATATTCTTAGATCCTAATATAAATATGTGCACTGATTCTTGGGGTGGAACATGAGGAGAAATGGTAGACTTCACTGAAGCTTCTCTTGTATATTTTCTCTGTTCAAGAAATACATTCTAGGAATTGATTAGGGATCCAAATTTGGAATAGATACACATTACACATAAGGAGGTATAGTTAAGGAAATTGGTGGAGATAAATCATGAATTCAAAATAGAAAAGAGATGGGCATCAGAGGAGAAGCGAAGATGAAGGGCCCTGTGTGCCTTTAGGAGGAACGAGATATCCAGTGGCATTTTGAATTAGATTTGAAGGATGCATTTGTCTGGAGAACACAGCAGTTGGGAAATTTTGGAAGAACTCCACTGTTAGCAATATGGACCCTGACATTAGCTGCTTTGTTTCCACTGTTCTTCCTTAATGAATTACAAGCAATATATCAAGTTGTTAATCAGTTTTCTAAGTCTCAGCTAGGAACTTTCTAGACAGAATCCACTTGCACATTCTAATATTTGACAAGCACTCAAAGTTTTGCAACAGATAGGATTTGACATCAAACACTTGGCAGTAGATAATCATCATGATTTACATAGTTGCTCATTCTCCATTATTTTAAATTGTGAATACCTGAAAGAGTGGGGATATGACTTGTGTTTTTCTTTTCCAACAATCTTGGGATCATTTTCCTTCATCTAGTTCTACTCAGACTCTCTAAGCTCCTTGTTGCCATCAAATCTCCCATTGTTTTCAGCCAATTATTGTCCCAGACTTCCCTCTACCCTTTGATACAAAAGAATTGGAACTGATTTTTCAAACTGGGACCAAGTCTTTGACTTGCAGAACTACTGGTTGAATATTCCTTTCTCTTTCCTTATTTTTTGGGTCTTTTACATTGGAATAAATAAAGGATCAGATTTAGTGTCCCAAATGTATGAGAAAAGTTATGTCCCTTCCGTTTGAAAAGTACATGTTCTTACTTGCATTCAGGAAGCACTTCTTCAGCTACTAGTATGTTACCAATACCTTCCAGAAATTATAGAAGTCATCATATACATAGTTAAAAAGTTTAAGGAAAAGGAAATATAATCCAAAAGTCTATAAAGGTTATGTGAATTATCTGTGGTTGCAGTTACTTCATTAGGTCCCATGATGCCTAGCTAAGGGCTTGTTGCATTTTATTTATTTATTTTCAGTACATATAGTGGCTAAGGCATTTGACTGCTAAACCAGAAGGTTAGTGGTTCAAATCCATCAGCTACTCCACAGAAGGAAGATTGGGCAATCTACTAATCTACTTCCATAAAGATTTACTGCCTCAGAAACCCAAAGAGGGTTGCTATGAATCAGAATCACTGTTGAATGCTTTTGCATAGTCAATAAACACAAGTAAACATCTTTCTGGTATTCTTTGCTTTCAGACAATATCCATCTGATATCAGCAATGATATCCCTCACTCCATATCCTCTTCTGAATCCAGCTTGCATTTCTGGAAATTCCTTATCAATATACAGCTGCAATCTTTTTTGAATTATCTTCAGCAAGATTTTACTTGCATGTGATATTAATGATATTGTTCAATAATTTCCACATTCGGTTGGATCCTCTTTCTTTAGAATGGGTACAAATATTGATCTCTTCCAGTCAGTTGGCCAGGTAGCTGTTTTCCAAATTTCTTGGCATAGACGAGTAAGTGCTCCCAGCCTGGCCTGCATTTGTTGAAACATTTCAGTGGGTATTCCATCAATTCCTGGAGGCTTGTTTTTCACCAATTCCTTCAGTGCAGCTTCCACTTCTTCCTTCAATACCATTGGTTCTTGATCATATGCCACCTTCTGAAATGGATGAACCACTTCTGTTTGGTACAGTACAGTGCCCCTGTGTATTCCTTCCATCTTCTTTGGTGTTTCCTGCATCATTCAATATTTTGCCATAGAATCTTTCAATATTGCAACTCGAGGCTTGAATTTTTCTTCAGTTCTTTCAGCTTGAGAAATGTGGAGGGTGTTCTTCCCTTTTGGTTTTCTAACTCCATGTCTTTGCACCTTTCACTATAGTAATTGACTCTGTCTTCTCAAGCTCCTCTTTGAAATCATATGTTCAGCTCTTTGATCTTGTCATTTCTTCCATTTGCTTTAGCTACTCTCCATTTAAAGGCAAGTTTCAGAGTCTCTTCTGACATCCATTTTGGTCTTTTCTGTCTTTCCTGACTTTTTAATGACCTTCTGCTTTCTTCATGCATGATATTCTTGATACCATTCCAC
>NW_006921712.1:702317-703377 GCF_000298275.1 Orycteropus afer afer
GGAAAAATTATGCAAATTGTTGTCTAAATCACTGGTGTTCAATGCCTCAAATCTATTCTTTAAATAGTCTCTAAATTCAGGTGGGATATTATCAAGATCATATTTTTGCTCTTGTGGAGTTGTTTTAATTGCCTTGAGCTTCAACTTGAACTTGCATATGAGCAATTGATGGTCTCTTCACACAGTCTGAGTTGGGGCCTGAAAATCTGAATATCAAAAAAGTTTCCAAATGATGCTGATATGTGTGGTCCCCGGACTATACTTTGAGTAGCAAAGCTCTATACTAGCATGATTTACTAGTTCCCTAGAGGTCCACAAGAAAATTCAGCTGACCTCTCATGGCAACAGCTGGCTTTATTTTTGTTAGTTGCCCTCTAGGCCCCTGACTAGTGACAACTTCATGCACAATGGAAGGAAACACTGCACAGTCCTCTTCTATCCTCATGACTGGTTGTGGATAAGACCATTGTGATCCATAGTTTTCATTGGCTGATTTTCAGAAGTAAATTTCCAGGTCTTGCTTTCTAGTTCATCTCAGTCTATAAGCTCTGGTGAAACATGTTCATCATCACAGCAATATACAAGCCTCCACTGACAGATGGGTGGTGGCTACATATGAGGTTCATTGGTTGAGAATCATATTCTGGTTTCCTGCAGTAAAGGGAGATCCTACAATTGAAGCAACACTGCCCTCCTGGCTTTTGTACTTAGGCACAGAGAATATAGGGCATTGGTAATAGACAGGCAAGGATTTTATTCTTTGTGGCCGCATAATCATCAAAGACATTCAGATTGTACCCCTATCATGTCTTTCTAGTTCACCTTTTTCTCAACCCAAAAAGATTACTACTTCATTTTCCCTCCCATTATCTGTACTCAAGCTTTAACTCTGGGACACTACATATACATCAGTTATTTACACAATGCTTGTTAACTAGTAAAATTTTGACAACAACTTGCATTATTTTTTCCTGAAACTGACATTTAATCATTGGGTGAAAAAACTGAGACATGATCAACATACAAAAATCAGTTGGATTCCTCTACACCAGCAAAGAGA
>NW_006921712.1:703692-705112 GCF_000298275.1 Orycteropus afer afer
CACTATTGAAGAAGAACAAAGTAGGAGGTCTCACACTCCCAGATCTCAAAACCTACCATACAGCAACAGTAGTCAAAACAGCCTGGCATTGGTACAATGACAGACACATAGACCAATGGGATAGTATTGAGAATCCAGAAATAGATCCATCAAGATATGGTCAGCTGATTTTTGACAAAGGGCTTAAATCCATTAAATGGGGAAGAGATGGTGTTGACAAAGCTTGATATGTATTTGCAGAATAATTAAACAAGATCCATACCTCATACCATACACAAATACTAACTCCAGATGGATCAAAGATTTAAATGTGAAAACTAAAACTATGAAGTTATTCAAGGAAAATGCAAGGGCAAATTTAGGGGCCCTAATTTATGGCATAAATAGACTATCAAGCATACCCAAAATGCACAAACAGCAGAAGAGAAACTAGATGAATGGGACCTTATAAAAACTATATTTTTATGTGCTTCCAAAAACTTCTCCAAAAGAACCAAAAAAGAACCCACAGATTGGCAAAAAAATATTTGGCAATGGGATATCTGACAAGGGACTTATCTCTAGAATTTATAGAAAACTCCAACACCTCAACAACAATAAGACAAACAATCCAATTAAAAACTGGGCAGAAGGCATGAACAGACATTCACCAAAGAGAATATTTAGGTGACCAACAAACCTATGAAGAAATGTTTATGATCATTAGCCATTAAAAAAAAAAAAAAAAACCTCACTGCCGTCAAGTCAGCTCCGACTCATAGCAACCTCTCCTTGGGTTTCCAAGGCAGTATCACTACAGAAGTAGATTAAAGAGATGTACATCAAAACAGCAATGAGATACTATCTTTTCCTAAGCCTAGTAGCAAAGTTCAACAAGACAGAAAATAACAAATGCTGGTGAGGATGTGTTAAGATTGGGACTCTCATACAATGCTGGTGGGACTGTAAAGTGATACCACTACTGTGGAAAGCAGTATGGTGATTCTTTAAAAAGCTGAAATTATAAATACCATTTGACCCAGCAATTCCATTACTAGGTATACAACCTAAAGAAGTGAGAGCCAGGACAAGAACAGACAGATGCACACCCATGTTCATCACAGCAATATTTACAATAGCCAAAAGATGGAAACAACCTAGGTGTCCATCAACAGAAGAATGGATAACTCAACTATGCTACATACACACAATGGAATACTATGCTTCACTAAAGAATAGTGTAGAATCTGCAAAACACTGCACAATGTGGATGAACTTGGAGGACATTATGCTAACTGAAATAAGTCAATCACAAATGGACAAATATAGTATTAGTTCTTTATTGTAAAAAGTCAAGGAAAGGTTTACATATGGAAAGAAAAGTTCTTTGATGGTTACCAGGTGTGGGAGGGGAGAGGAAGGAACACTCAAAAAAAAAAAA
>NW_006921712.1:705866-707230 GCF_000298275.1 Orycteropus afer afer
TTGAACCACCAGCCTTCTAGTTAGCAGTCAAGTGCCTTAGGCACTATGCTACCAGAGCTCCTACAACTGTGATAAATATTGTATAAGAGGTACATGAAACAAGCAAAATACAAGATCAAGGGATTTCACCTAGTTTGAGAATCAAGGAAGACTTCCCAAAGAAGCAAAAATGGAGGTTAAAATCTGAAGGATTAATTAGAATTAACTATACTGAGAATACTATTAGTTTGGGGTCTCTCAGAAGCTGGCCCTGAGACAAGTATTCAAGTGAAAGTAGTTCGTATGAAAAGTGCCAAATTAAGACAAGAAAGTCCAGATAGCTAACAAAGGGTATGTTTAAAACCAACTACCACCACTGTGAATATCTGGATGCTAAGACCACTGTAACAATTCTAGAAGCGAATGTGGAGGAAAAAAAAAAAAAAAAAAGTTGCACCAAGGATTCATCTAACCCAAAGAAGCTGGGACATGTATACCCTAACATTAGAGATTTGAGGGTTGTTCCCATGGGTCTTAAGTGCTCTGGTGGTGTAGTGGTTAAGGCATTTGATTGCTAACCAGAAAGTCAGTGGTTTAAACCCACCAGCTGTTCCATAGAAGAAAGATGAGGCAGTCTGCTTTCGTAAATATTTACAGCCTCAGAAACCCAATGAGGGTCATTAGGATTCAGAATTGACTCCATGTCAGTGAGCTTGGTTTCCCATGGGTATTAATTTCTCAGCACTTTGTGGATAAAGGAGTTAGTAGCTAATTAGGCTCCAGTTGCCAAAGGCCTCAGGCAAAGAAATGTAGACACTGGCATTTGAAAGTTGACTGGTGGACACGTAGTGATAAGCACTACAGAACATGAGCAAGGGCCCAACAGTGTCTGCTATCAAGAATTTTCTAGGAAAGGAAAATAACATAAGCAAAAGTGCTATGACAAGAGAAAGCCTGGCATATTCAAGGGTCCAAAAGAAGGTCTGAGTGTCTGACAGGCAAAGAACCTAGGAAGCATGCTGTACAATGCTCACATAGAGCTTTGAGGTGTTAGTAAACATTTTCTCCTTCTCTCCTTGCACATGAGAAAGTCTTCTCCATTGCTTTCTCATCTTACCTTAAATATATTTAAGTTTATTCTATATTCTCTCATTTATTTAGCCAACATTTCAGTGCTTACTGAGTACCAGATATTTTATTATTTAAAATTCAAGTAGTCTTAATATAAATACCATTTGACCCAGCCATCCCATTACTAGGTATATACCCTAAAGAAGTGAGAGCCATAACAAGAACTGATATATGCACGCCGATGTTCATCGCAGCACTATTTACAATAGCCAAAACTTGGAAACAACCTAGATGTCCAACAACTGAGGAATGGA
>NW_006921712.1:708600-718236 GCF_000298275.1 Orycteropus afer afer
TTAAAAAAAAAAAAAAATTCAAGTAGTCTTGTATTGAACTATTTTTGTATGTGTGATTTCCATTTCATAACTAAGTAAAATAATGATCAATAATGAAGTTAATTGCCCACATCACGCAGCTGGTACAGCTTCAGTCTTTACTGTTATTATCATCATTGAAATGGCAGAAGCAAATGCCAACTGTACAGCATGAACAAAAGTCCACTGCTGATTTTAGTATATACTCACAGGCACTGAATTCAAACCCTAACCAAAGATAAGGCTGAAATGATAAGCTCTAGATTTATAACATATCAATGTATTTAAAAAAAAAAAAAAAAGTAAGATACTCTGCAACGGTCATTTCAGCAGCCAAGATCAAAGGATGATGAGGTGGCATCTGATCCTTTCCTAAAAGTAAAAAGGAATATGGCAGTGCAGATCCTCTGCATTTCACTCAAGTTGGAAGAATCCTTCCTCAATCTATTCCCAGTATTCTTAATAGTTATTTAAGAACAGTTCAGATGCCACCCCTTTTATAGGAAGCATTCCCCAAACATGCAAGTCTAGATTAGATACCCTTATCCTTTCTATATATTCTTGCAGCACTTTGTGCTTTCTTCTGTAATACCCCTTGTCATGCTGCACTGCCACCAACCTGATGTAGTATTATGACCATAAGCAAAATGACTTCAGCAACACATCCATTGTGGACATAAGTTGCTAGCCTCTCTTCTTTTGGGGAACCATTCTGACCCATCCCTGTGGAGCCTTATGTGGAGCCCTGCTTGCTGAGTAGGGACGAATATGTGTGGCCCAGAGTGAACAATCAAAAACCAACCAATCACATATGAGGGTGGTAATATATTTTGATTGTTCACTCTGGGCTACACATATTCGTCCCTACTCAGCAAGCAGGGCAAATAAAATTCTCCCTGAGAATTTAGGGGCATTGAGAGACAAAATATCTTTCCTCCTCTGGGGATCTTGCTAGAAGAAATAGGCTGAAGGTGTTTGTAACTGTATACCTCAGCTGATTGAAGGAAATGGAAGCAATATATACAGAGATGCAGGACTAGAAGAATGCGAAGTGGATGGATGGATAGAGAGATAGGTAGATGGATGGATGGATAGATAGGAGTAAATGATTTTTGACAACATTGTTTAAACTCCCATATATAGCCACGACTGAAGCTAACATCTCCTCCTGGATTTTTATGGTATGCAAGCCAACAACTCCTTCAGGACTAAGCTACATTTTGCTACTTTTTCTGTTACTTGATATGAAAAAAAGTGGCCTAATATATGTTCCTCTTTCCTTTGCATTCCCTTCTTCCTTATCAGTATTCTTTCTGCCTGCTCAGCTTCTGTCTAGAGTATTCTCCTTCCCTCCTGGTTTTCCAAAACTCTGTGTCTTTCCTTAGTCCCCATATTCCAAATCACTCCTTTCACTATAAAAATTGTCTTTTCTTTCTTTGTGTTTTAGTCTGTTGAGGCTATGCTAGGTAACAATGGTAGATTCAAAATTTGTTCACAGTACCAGTAGCAAGAACATTCTGTACCTTAATTAAAAGAAGTGACTAATGTTGGTTTACTTACTTTAGCTACGTGTGATTCCATTCTTCCTACTCTTGTCCTTTAAATGTCAGTCTTCTCCAAGATCCCCACGCTTAACTCCTTCCTCTCCAACTCTACAGACTTGCCTTCCCGGCAAATGTTTTTAATACTCATGGCTTTAATGGGCATGTGCATGCTCTTGATTCCCAAACATTTGCCACTAGACCATCTCATATTCCTTGCATGTATTTTTAACTACACCAAGACTCCACTGAGATGTCTCAAAAGCACTTCAGTATGTGCATAACTGAACATATCATCTTTCTCCCTGACCAACTTCTCTTCTGTATCTCCTAACCCAGTTAATAACACCACCACTTCCCAGGCAGCCAGTCCAGAAACCTGGGCATTATCAATGTAGATGCCTCTTTGTCCTTCACCTTATCTTGTAAATTACTAAATATTATCAGTTCTGCCAACTAAGAACTTCTTATCTTTTTTACTTCCTTTCTCACCCTCAGCCATTGCCTTTTACCCGTCCTTTATCAATTCTTACTTGAATCACTGTGATTATTTTTTAATTTATGTTCTCTTATATTCTTAACCCCAGTTTCATCTCTTCCACACTGCTGTAAATTGATTTTCTCTAACAAATATGATCATTTCACTACAATACTTGACATCTTAGTTGTTCTCAATTTCATTCAGAATAAAGTCCAAACTATTATAGCTTACAAGGGCTTTCATAATTTGTCACCTGAATATTTATCTAGTCTCATCTTCCAGTACATTCCTCAGGCACTTTTCCCCTTCTAGTCATAGAACTTCCAGATTAAACCAAAAGATTTTACATCTTTAATATTTCATAGGAAACTCTGCCCCAGGCTAAGTTGTGTGACCAGAGACAGTCCATGAACTTCTCTGGTCCCTTGTTTCTTCATTTATAAATGAGAAAGTTAGACAAGATTGTCTCTATGAAACCTTGCTGGTTTGCCTCATTAAATTTCTTCTCGATGTATTTAATGATATTAAAACATAGTTAAAGGTATAAATTCTAGGAGAGGTAAAGAAACAGTAAAATGCAAACCCTACTGCTTCACTAAGCACAACTTAAATCTCCTTCAGTAATAGGATGGCAGTAATCTTCCACCCCAGGCTTCCCCAGAGCCTACATGCTGAGCATAATATGCTGTAATAAAGTGATTAATTAGACACAAATGCACTCAGGTGAACCAGCAATCCCAGCATACTGAGGGAGCAAGGAAAACCTGTTGAAATCAATCAAGAGGAAAGCTCAGACTCTGGAGTTAGCTTAAGGATTGAAAAAAAAAAAAAGAAACATCAGGAAATGTAAAAAATTATTACCGAGTTGCTTATTTGAATGGTTTCCAAAAATGTTTTACTTTTTCCTTAAAACAAATAATCATTACAGGTAGTCCTTAACTTCCTTTTGATTTTGATTCATAGCCTATTCTATAAGAAATCTGAATAATAAAATAATTTTTGTTACTGATAAGAATGTAATCGTCTGGCCAATGAAGTGCAAAGGGCTTGGACTGGTCATTAAGTCCATCCTGCTGCCTGTGTGCAAGGCACATATGTTGTCCAATGCCAGAATCAAGCATCTAATCAGTCACAGTACTAATATGGCCAAAACAAGAGATCAGAGGCAATCAGTAAGAAGAAAATCAGGAGAGAAAATTGAAAAGGAGTAAGAAAAGAAAAAATAAGGAAGGAAGGAGCAGAGAGAGAAAAATAATACCAGCTCATCTCATCTCTCACTATCCTATACCAGTTACCTGGTGATTTAACATTTCTGGAATGTAGGGATCTTTTGTTGCTGTTAGCTGCCAACTCATAGTGACTTTATGCACAGCAGAACAAAATATTTTCTGGTTCTTTCCTGCATCATCCCCATGACTGGTTTTAGATTAAACCATTGTGATCCATTGAGTTTTCACTGACTGATTTTGGTAAATGCATGGCCAGACCTTTCTTTCTAGTCTGTCTTAGTCTCAAAGCTCTGCTAAAACTTGTCCAGCATCATAACAACAAGAAAGTCTCCACTGACAGGTGAGTGGTGGCTGAGCATGAAGTGAATTTGTTGGGAATCAAACCCTGACCTCCCATATAAAAACAAAAAATCAAACTCATTCCTTTTGAGTCTTTTCTGACTCATAGAGACTTCCATGGGGTTTCTGAAGTTATAAATCTTTGTGGGTGTAGATCACCATGTCTTCCTTCCAGAGTGGCTGGAGGGTTTGAACTGCTGACCTTCCAGTTAGCAGTCAAGTGCCTTCTCCACTATGCCACCGGAGCTCCCATATAGAAGCTAAGAATTCTACCACTGAACAACCAGTGCCTCATAAGAATAAAACAAAGGTGTATCTGAGGAGGGCAGAATGGGTTTAACAAATAATAGACTGTTCCCAGCACTCATCTACATCAATTGGGAGACCCAGTCTGCTTGGATATAGACAGACATTCATAATATCACTTTGGATACAGATTTTCTACAGGAATGTATTCTTATATAGCAACTAAGTGATTAATTCTGCATTTTCAGGCCTTTTCCTCTTTACAGCCTTTAGCTAGTCACATAATTTAATACTTAGATTGTGCTTTCAACTTTTGAAAACACTTTTCGCTTTATCATCACCTTACCTCTTTAAAAAGAAAAAGAGCAAGAAACAACAAGGAAGGCATTTTATTGCTAAAGAAAATGAGAACAAGTGGAGAAGTGACTTGTTAAGTTCACATATCTAACTTGACAGTAAAAGAAACAGACAAGAGTTTAGTGTGTTAACTTATGACCCTTTGTATTTCACTCTGTCTTGATGTATCCATTAAAAGATATTTAAATGCTGTTTTTGGATGAAAAAAAAATTAATGTGCCAATTTTGTTTGAAAATTCTTTTTGAAGTAATCATCCATTTGCAAGGTGTCCTTTTATGTATAAAAATACTGAATTCTAGGGGAACCTTTTTAAAAATGAAATTCTCTGAAAATATGGATATATCCAACATGTTAGCCTCACATGATATCTGGATGATTTTGTGACTAAATTCTAGATAAATCATATGAGATGATAAGAGGAGAGCTTGAAAGCAGTTCCAATAAGATGACGGAATAGTCAGACAAACTACACAGACCCTCTTCAATAAAGAAAAGGGGAACCAATTAACACGGAGACAGAAGATAACCCTAGAGCCCTGATCTTTGAAAGGAAGGATACAGAAGTGGAGTAAACTCCAACTAGTAAAAGAACCTACACAAAAACCTCAAAAAAAGAGACATACAGAGCTCCAGTCTGTCAGCAATCCTGATGGTATAGACAACTTCGATATTGCCAAATGGTGTTAGGACCTCAGCATTAACCTAAAATCAGGGGGCTGTATGGAGGACTGCACTGGTGGCTGCTGATTATAAGGGGAAGCAGTGATGAGAGAGACAGGGTGCCCTGTGGACTTTTGCCTGTCTGGAAGGTGTAGCCATTTTGAATGTTTACAAGTAGTTCAACCATTTTGGATATTTAAAGCAACAGCATTCTCTCAGGTTCCAGGGACTTAAGAATAGGTTCCACTTGTGAGGGTCTGCAAGGACATTCTGGACACAAACACACAAAAAAAGTAGAGGGGTGAAATATTCCCCTTGTAACTCTTAAGCCCCATACCTTCTGGTGAATGGAGGTATGGGCATCCCTCACTCCCACCCACCTTCTGGGCCAGCAGGCATTCCATCCCAGCCTGTGTGCTCTGATGAAGCCTAGGTGCCCTGCCCCACCCTGCCCAGATTTTTTTCCATATTTTAATCAGATTGTTTGTTTTTGTCTGTTTTCAGAATTTTATTTCTTTTTTCATCAGTTTTTATTATTATTCACTATTCTTCCTTTCCCAAGTTCTAGTTTTCAGCTTTACCTCTCGTCCCTGTTTCTCATTCCCATTTTTTTCTTTCTCGAGGTGCTCCCCATTCCTCTTTTTCTTTTTGCATTTTTCCCGTTTTTCTTCATTATTCTTCTACTCTATCTCTTTTCTCTTATTCCCCTTTCCACAGATAATGTGGGGTTTTTGTTTTGTTCTTTTCTTTCTTTTCCCTTTTTCTATGCATTATTTCTTTTGGCTTTTTAAAGTATTTCTTTAAATATTTTTTCTCAGTAATTGCCTCCCCCCCCCCTTTTTTTTCCTTTTTCTCTTCTTGGGGATTGTTTCTGTGTGCTTATGAGGTGTGTTTTTTGTCCACTTGTTTTACTTTTTTGATGGTGTTTTTAATTGTTGTTTTTGTCTAACTGAGTGGGAGACAGCAACTATGCCTGTACAATGCAAGCACACCTGCACCTCCTGCAGCTCCATTTACTGAGTGAGAGCCACTACTTCCTTCTCCATCAACTGAGCAATGATAAATAACCACCAAGAAAGAGCCTGACTCACCCTTAACTTCTCTTCACGAACAGTTAACAGAGATCTGTGCAGCCACTTTCATTCTCTATCACACATACTAGGAAACAGGTGGTGAGTGCCTAAGTGCTGCCAACTAGTGAATAGAGGAACACAGTACCCTGCTTACTCAAAAAAAATTAAAAAAAAAAGAAAGTGAAAATCTTAGGTGAATCACTCCAACATATGATCACCAATTAAATATAAATACAACAACATCACAATGTCTCAGAGAAACAGACCATCATAGTCCACACAAAGAAGCAAGACAAAGTGGTAGAAACAAGGGAGCAGGACATAGACCCAGAACACATCCCTGAGGAAGAAGTAGCAGTGAAACTCCCTAATAAGGAATTCAAAAGAATTATCTTTAAATATCTTCAAAGGATTGAGAGACAGATCAAGGAAAACACTGAAAAAAAATTAAGGAAAACACTGACAAAACCCTAGAAAAATATCTGAAGAAAATACAAGAACAAAATGACAAAATAAATCAAAAATCAGAAATGATACAAAATCTGCAGAGAGAAAACCTGAAGGTTAATACTAAATTTTCAGAAATAGGTAAGACATTGAAAGAGCAGAGGAATAGACTTGAATCAACGGAAGACAGAATTAATGAGATTGAAGACAAATGCTTGAATACTTCTTTGGAAAGGGATCAATCAGAATAAAGATCAAAACGAAATGAAGAAAGCCTAAGGTTCATGTGGGATTCCATCAAAAGGAATTACCGACATGTAATCAGAATTCCAGAACAGGAAGAGAAAAAGAAAACCACTGAGAAAATGGGTCAAGATTTGTTGGAAGAGAACTTCCCTGATATGATGAAAGATGAGAATATATCCATTCATAAAGTCTAATGAATGGCAAACAGGATAGACCCTAAAATAAAATCACCAAGATAAATCATTATCAAACTCATCACAACCAAAGACAAAGAACGAATCCTGATAGCAGCATTGGGGAAATACAAAAAGTTACCTACAATGGGCAACCAATAAGACTAAGCTCTGATTTCTCAGCAGAAACCATGCAAGTGAGAAGGCAATGGGAAGGTATACATAAACCCTGAAAGAGAAAAATTTCCAACAAAAAATTATGTGTTGTTGTTGTTGTTGTTATGTGCCATCAAGTCAGACCTGACACATAATGACCACTCCTTAGGTTTCTGAGGCGGTATCACTACGGAAGTAGATTACCCAACCTACCTTCTGATTATATACCCAGCAAAATTGTCCCTCAAATATGATGGTGAAATTAGATTTCCAGATAAGCAGAAATTAAGGGTATTTCTTAAAACCTGACCAACTTCACAAGAGATACTAAAGGGAGTCCTTTGACAGAGAACCAATTATAGCAAACAACAATCAAACATTAATTCACAAGATGACATAACCCAAAAACCAACAAAGCTATGGAAGTATCCAAAGTAAAATAAGCTTACAATATTGTAAACAGAGAACCAGAGACATTAATTGGCTAATGAGGTCAACCACAAACCAAAAAGAGGGGAAAAAATAGTGTAGTTACAGAACTTCTATATGGTGAGGAAGTCAAGAGAGTTGCAAGATAGAATGGACTGTTATAAACTTGGGAAGAAAATTATAAATCACAGGGTAACCTCAAAGAAAAATGATAAACCTTCACATCACAATGAAGAAGAGGACAAGCACAAATATTTACCAAATACTAAAACAACAGCAGCAAAGGAAATGATAACATGATTGATAAAAATAAGGAGCTCTGCACAGAAAATTATGTGGAAAAAATAAACTAGGAACACCATTAAAAAAACATAACAAAATGACAGCAACCGATTCATTCTTGTTGATAATTACACTGAATATCAATTGATTAAATGCACCACTCAAGAAACAGAGAGTTGCAGACTGGATAAGAAAACATAACCCATCAAAATGCTGTCTACAAGAGACATACCTTAGAGACAAAGACAAAAAAAGACTAAAAATCAAAGGTTGGAAACAGATATATTAAGTTAATGGCAACCAAAAAAGAGCAGGAGTGGCACTATTAATTTTTTATTAAATTGATTTTAAGACAAAAACCACCATAAGAGACAAGGAAGGACATCATATAATGAATAAAGGATTAATCAAACAAAAAGATATAACCATAATAAATCTCTATGGACCCAATGAAAGAACCCCAATATACATAAATCAGAATTTAAAGGAGTTAAAAAGACAAATAGATGACTCCACAGTCACAGTAGGAGATTTTAATATACCATTTGCTATGAAAGATGGAACTGGAAAGAAACTCAACAAAGATGCAGAAGAACTAAACAATACAATTCACCAAGTTGACCTTATAGACATCTACACAGCACTTCACCCAACAACAGCACTATATACATTCTTTTTCAGTGCACAGGGAACATTCTACATGATAGACCATATGTTAGGTCATAAAGCAAGCATTAATAAATGTAAAAACATTGAAATACGGCAAAGCATCTTCTCAGATCACAATACTATCAAATTAGAAATCAACCATAGGAAGATCAATGGAAAAACAAAGGAGAAGAACCATATGATCATATCAATTGATGCAGAAAAAGCATTTGATAAAATCCAACACTAATTCCTGATCAAAACTCTCAGGAAAATAGGAATAGAAGGGACACTCCTCAACATAATAAAGGGCATATATGTAAAACCAACATCCAACATTATCCTCAATGGAGAGAATGAAACCATTCCCCTTGCAAAGAGGAACCAGACAAGGATGCCCTCTATCATCCCTTCTATTCAACATTGTATTGGAAGTCCTAGCCAGGGCAATAAGGCAAAGGGAAATCAAAGGCATCCAAATTGGTAAGGAAGAAGTCAAACTATTCCTATTTGCTGATGATATGAACCTATACCTACAAAACCCAAGAAACTCAGTCAAAAATCTGGAACTAATTGAGAGATTGAGTATCATGGTAAGATAAAAGATCAACATGCAAAAATCACTTGGATTCCTCTTCACCAGCAAAGAGATTGCTGACAAAGAAATAAAGAAATCAATACTATTTACAATAGCTACCAAAAAAATAAAATACTTGGGAATAAGGGACACAAAAGACTGTACAAAGAAAACTATAAAAAAAAAACTGCTTCAAGAAACCATAAGAGATCTACATAAATGGAAGAACACACCATGTTCATGGATAGGAAAATTGAATACTGTGAAAATGTCAATTCTACCCAAAGCAATCTATACATTCAGAGAAATCCTAATGCAGATCCCATCAACATTCTTTAAGGATACAGAAAAAAAAATCACTAACTTTATATGGAAAGGAAAGTGATCTTGGTTAAGCAAAGCATTATTGAGGAAGAACAAAGTAGGAGGTCTCACACTCCCAGACCTTAAAGCCCCAGTAGTCAAAACTGCCTGGTGTTGGTACAAATGACAGACACATAGACCAATGGAATAGAATTGAGAACCCAGAAATACATCTATTGACTTATGGTCAGCTGTTCTTTGACAAAGGACATAAATCCATTACATGAGGAAGAGAATGTTTGTTTAATAAATGGTGTTGGCAAAACTGGATATCCATTTGCAGAAAATGAAACAAGATCTGTACCTCACACCATACACAAAAACTAACTCTAGATAAATCAAAGACTTAAATGTGAAACCTATGACTATA
>NW_006921712.1:719205-727204 GCF_000298275.1 Orycteropus afer afer
CCTAGGTGTCCATCAACTGAGGAATGGATAACCAAACTTTGGTACATACACACAATGGAATACTATGCAACCCTAAAGAATAATGTAGAATCTGCAAACACCACATAATGTGGGTGAACATGGAGGACAATATGCTGAGTGAAATAAGTCAATCACAGAAGGATAAATATTGTATTAGTCCATTATTGTAAAAGTCAAGGAAAGGTTTATCTATGGAAGGAAATTTTCTTTTTTAGTTACCAGGGGTGGGAGGGGTGGTGAAAGGACACTGTTAGATAGGTAGAGATAAGTATTAATTTGGGTGAAGACAAGGACAATGTACCAAATGTGAGTGATCAACATGGTGGCATTGAGGAAGAGTAAGACAGAGAGAGGTACGTGGAAGGCACAGACAACAAAGATGAACCCTTTTGCACATAAACTACTGCATTGTCAGTGAAGGCAAACATGGGTATACGGGTGGATAGATCTGTGGACAGGCTGAACTATTAGCTATGTCTATGCAGCAGAGAGTGTACCCAAGACCATGTATAGAGTTGGCAGGCAATAGTTCTACAAGAGTATGCGTATGTTCTGTAAGAATTCCCAGGTGTATAGTAGAGTTAACAAGGGACAAGTTTGTAGTCACTTCTTGGTCACAGCTAGCTACCCAGAGGGAGTGAGTAATTGAACCTGTAGGCTTGGGACCATAGTCACAGGGGATATCCAGCTCAATTGCCATAACATACTACACAAAACATTGTTCCACCTCCTACTTTCGTGAGTAGCAACTGGGATCTTAAAAGCTTGCAAGCAGCCATTTAGATGCAATGATGGGTCTCCCCTCATCCAGAGCAAAGAAGAATGAAGAAAATCAAACATTCATGGAAACAATTCCTCCAAGTGACTGGTACAACATGCTATCTGCAGCCTATATAACTATGAGACCAGAAGAACTAGATGATGCCTGGCTACCACCGTCAACCACTCAGAGGGGGGTCTATGTAGGAGATCCTGGATAGAGTGGGAGAACAATGTGGAACAAAACTCACAATCATTTGGGAAAAAAAGGAGGGGACCAGGTTTGCTGGTCTGATAGAGCCTGGTGGAACCACTGAGACTGTGGTCCCTACCTGCTCTTCAGGTCTGGAATTGAACCCACGCCTGTGGCTTCCAGCCAAACAAAAGACAGGCATATGAGTTTAACATTTACCTGAGGTAGATCCACTCCTTGGAGAGAACAATCATGGGAGAAAGAAGGACTGCTTATGCACAGGGAGATAGCTCAGGGGGCAGGAGTTCATGGAGGGATGGACACAGGGAAGAAGTAACTATGGGGAGGAAGTGGGAGGGGAGCTGTTGCATTGGGGTAAATTTTAGTCAATGTCATGAGACAAATGTATGTGAACAGCTGAATGGAAAGTGAATTTGCTCTGTAAACTTTCACTCAAATCACAATTTTAAAAAAAAGTGATTATTTCAAAAGCTAGGGAAAAAAATGCAAAGCATCAAAATGAATAGAAAATTAGAAATTATACACAATTCAAAAACTGTTGCAGCTATATATTGACAGGCAACTACTAGAAATCAAGCTGGATTCAGAAGAGAACATGGAACAAGGGATATCATTAGTGATCTCAGATGAATCTGGGCTGAAAGCAAAAAATACTAGAGATATGGTTACCTGTGTTTTGTTGACTATGCAAAGGCATTTGACTGCATGCATCATAATATATTATGGATTATATTGTGAAGCATGGTATTCCAGAACACTTAATTGTGCTCATGAGGAACCTGTACATAGACTAGGAGGCTGCCATTCAAACAGAACAAAGGAATACTGTATTATTTAAAATCAGGAAGGGTGTGTGTCAGGGTTATTCAATCTGTATGTTGAGCATATAATCCAAGAAGCTCAACCATATGAAGAAAATGTAGCATCAGAATTGGAGGAAGACTCATTAACAACCTGCTATTGCCTAAGGCATTTGACTGCTGATCAGAAGGCTGGTGGTTCAAAGCCACCTGCCACTCCTCAGAAGGAAGGTTGGGCAATCTACTTCTGTAGTGATACCACCTCAGAAACCCAAGGAGGGGTCACTGTGAGTCAGGTTCGACTCAATGGCAGTGTGTTTGGTTTTTGGTTTTTGTATATGCAGATGACACAACCTTGCTTTCTGAAGGTGAAGATGACTTAAAGCAATTATTGATGAAAATCAAAGACCACAGTCTTCAGTATAGATTACACCTCAACATAAAGAAAATAAAATTCCTCACAACTGGACCAATAAACAACATCACAAAAAACAGAGAAAAGATAGAAGTTGTCAGAGATTTCATTTTACTTGGATCCACAATCAACACCCATGGAAGCAGCAGTCAAGAAATCAGACGTCATATTGCACTGGCCAGAGGTGCTGCAAAAGACCTCTTTAAAGTGTTAAGAAGCAACGATGTCACTTTGAAGACTAAGGTGTGTCTAACCCAAGCTGTGGTATTTTCAATCCTCTCATATGCAAGTGAAAGCTGAACAATGAATAAGGAAGACTAAAGAAGAGTTGTTGCTTTTGAATTATGGTGTTGGCAAAGAATACTGAAAATACCATGGACTGAAAAATAATGAACAAATCTGTCCTGGAGAAAGTGCATCAAGAATGCTGTTTGGAAGAGAGAATAGCCAGACTTCATTTCACTTACTTTGGTCATGTTGTTAGATGGGATCATTCCCTGTTGAAGGATATCATGCTTGGTAAAAGAGAGGGTCAGTGAAAAAGGGGAAGACCTTCAACAATATGGATTGACGCAGTGGCTGCAACAATGGGCTCAAGTATAGCAAGGATTGTGAGGCTGGCACATGATCAAGCAGTGTGTCACTCTGTTGTACGCAGGGTCACTATGAGTCAGAGCTGATTTGATGGTGCTGACAACAACACCCATTCTCTATAAAAATGCTGAATGAAAAGGAATAGAAGGAAAACTCATAATTAAGGGCATATACACAAAACCATCAGCCAACATTTTTCTCAATGGACAGTGACTCAAACAATTTCCCTTGCAAATAGGAACCAGACAAGGATGTCCTCTATCACCACATCTATTCAACATTGTACTGGAAGTCCAAGCCAAGTCAAGAAGGCAAGAAAGAGAAATAAAAGGTATCCAAATTGGCAACCAAGAAGTAAAACTATCTCTATTTGCAGATGACATAATCGATACATTTAAAAAATAATAAAATAAGATAAAAAGAGCAAAAAAACTACTGAAACTAATTGAAATATTCAGCAAAGTATCAGGATACAAGATTAACATACAAAAATCAGTTGGATTCCTTTACATCAACAAAGAAATTTGTGAAGAGGAAAACAATACCATTTACAATAGCTCCCCAAAAGTAAAATACTTAGGAATGAATCTTACCAGGGACACAAAAGACCTATACAAAGAAAACTACAAAGCACTACTACAAGAAACTATAAGAGACCCACATAAATGGAAGAGTGTACCTGCTCATTGATAGGAAGACTGAATGTTGTTAAAATGTTAATACTATTCAAAGCAATCCATAGATTCAATGCAATCTCAATCCTTATTCCATCAACATTCTTTAAGGA
This sequence comes from Orycteropus afer afer, assembly GCF_000298275.1. Lineage (NCBI taxonomy): Eukaryota > Metazoa > Chordata > Mammalia > Tubulidentata > Orycteropodidae > Orycteropus > Orycteropus afer. The sequence continues at coordinate 722,796 of NW_006921712.1, forward strand.
CATGGAAAAAACAATCATTATTTGTATATGGAAAGGAAACAAAATTCATATAAGCAAAGCACTACTGAAGAAGAACAAAGCAGGAGGTCTCACACATCCTGATCTCAAGATCTACTCTACAGTCATAGTAGTCAAAACAGTCTGGTATTTGTACAATGATAGACACACAGATCAGTGAAACAGGATTGAGAATCCAGGAATAGATCCATCCACCTATAAACATCAGATCTTTTACAAAGGCATGAAATTAAATTGGGGAAGAGATAGTGTCTTTAACAAATGCTGCTACCAGAACTGGATACCCATTTGCAGAAAAATGAAACAAGATCCATAACTCACACCATACACAAAAATGAACTCAAGATGGGTCAAAGACCCAAATCAAAGTTCATCAAAGATAAAAAGGGGAAAATTTAGAGGCCCTAATTTATGGCATAAATAGATTAGCAAACATAAACAAAAATACACAAACAATAGATGATAAATTAGATGACTTGGGACCTTCTAAACTTTAAATTTTTACATGCATCAAGATATTTCTCCAAAAGACTAAAAAGAGAACCTAGATAACCTACATATTGGGGGGGAAAAAAGTATTTAGCAATGGAATACCTGGTAAGCAACTCATCTCTAAAATATATAGAAAACTTCAGCATCTCAACAACAACAAAATAATAATAATAATTCAATTCAAAAATTGGTAAAGGACATGAACAGACACTTCACCAAAGAAGATATTCAGGCAGCCAACAAACATGAAAAATGGCTCACAATCATTAGCCATTAGAAAGATGCAAACCAAAACAACAATGGCACATCATCTCACCTCAGCAATGACAGCAAAGTTCAACAACACAGAAGACAATAACTGCTGGTGAGAGTGTAAAGAGATTGGAACTCTCATATTGGTGGGAATTTAAAATGATACAACAAATGTGGGAAATTATATGACAGTTCCTCAAAAATTTGGAAAAAGGAATACCATTTGTTCTAGTAATCCCACCACTAGGAGTATATCCTAAAGAAATGAGATCCAGGACATAAATAAATATATGCTCACCCATGTTCATCACAGCACTATTCACAATAGCCAAGAGATGGAAAGAACTTAAGTGCCCATCAATGGATGTACCAAACTATGGTACATACACACAATGGAATACTATGAAACATTAAATAATAGTGAAGAATCCACAAAACAGCTCATAACATGTATGAACTTGGAAGACATTATGCTGAATGAAAACAGTCTATCGCAGAAGGAAACATATTGTTTGAGTCTATTATTATAAAAAGTCAAGGAAAGGTTTATACAAGTAAAGAAATATTCTTTGTTGATTACCAGGGATAAGAGGGCAGGAGAGGGAAAATTGGTAGCTGGTTAAGAGACACATATTGATTTGGGTGAAGGGAGATGCAATATAACCAAAGTGTGTGACTAGCATAATATCACTAGTGAAAAGGAAGACATGGAGAGGTGTACAGAGATGGAGACAAGAAAGATAATAGTATTACATACAAAATACTGCAGTATCAGTAATAACAAACATTAATTACAGGTAGATACAGAAGTAGACAGGCAAGATGACCAGGTATAAGTGGGCAAATGGGAACATACCCATGACCATATATAGGTTTGGCAGATGATATTTGTATATACATATTTGTATGTGGTATTAAAAAAAAGTGGAGAAAAAATTGAAGTTGTCAAGGATTTCATATTACTTGGTTCTATAGTCAACACCAATGGAAGCAGCAGTCGAGACATCACATGACATATTGTATTGGACAAATCTATTGCAAAAGACCTCTTTTAAGTGATGAAGAACAAAGGTATCTCCTTGAAGATTGAGGTGTGCCTAACCCAAGCCATGGTATTTTCAATCACCTCTTATGCATGTGAGAGCTGGACAATGAATAAGGAAGACCAAAGAAGAGTTGATGCTTTTGAGTTGTGGCGTTGGAGAAGAATGCTAAGAGTACCATGGTCTGCTGAAAAAACTAAAAAATCTGTTTTGGGAGAAGTGCATCTGGAATGCTCCTTGGAAGCAAGAATAGCCCAATTTTGTCTCACTTTGGTCATGTTGTCAGAAGGAACCATTCCCTGGAGAAAGATAACATATTTGGTAAAGTGGAGGGTCAACGAAGAAGAGGAAGACCCTCAATGAGGTGGATTGACACAGTGGCTGCAATGATGTGCTCAAGTATACCAAGGATCATGAGGCTGGCACAAAACCAGGCAGTGTTTCATTCTGCTGTGCCTTGGGTCGCTATGAGTTGGAGACAACTCAACAGCACCTAACAACAACAACAACAACAAAAAAATGTCCATATATATAATAGATCTATCAGGGAGCAAAATAAAGATGGTTTCTTAGCAACAATCAAGCACCCTGAGGGAGTGAGTCACTAGGCCTGTGAGTCATTGGGCCTGGTTAAGGGGGACATCAAGCTCAATCAACACAACATAATACACAAAAACATTTGTCTACATCTTACTATGCTGAGTAGTGATAGGGGTCATAAAAGCTTGTGAGCAGTCATCAAAGATGCAATAATTGGTCTCTCCTTGTTGACAGCAAAAAAGAGTGAAGAAAATCAAACATGTATGGAAACAATTCATCCAAGGGATTAACAGACCATGGGAACCTCAACCTATAGGACCCTGAGACCAGAAGAACTAAATGGTGCTCAGCTACAAATGAAAACTCTCAAAAAGAGATCAAAATTGGAGATCTTACATAGAATGGGAGAAAAAATGTGAAACAAAACTGAAAATCATGTGAAAGACCAGGCTGACTGGTCTGATAGAGACTGGTAAAACCCCCGAGCTTATGGCTCCTGGTCACCCTTCGGGCCTAGAAGTGAACTCACTCCCATGGCTTCCAGTCAAACAATAGACAGGCGCATAAGGTGAACATTCACACCAGATCAGTATACTCCTTAGCACAATCAACCATGGAAGATCAGAAGGGTGTATTTGCACAGGAGAAAGTGCAGACAGCAAGAATGCACAGAAAGGACAGAAGGAAAAGGTAGCCACAGGGAAGAAGTGGGAAGAGAGCTGTCACATTATGGGGATTGCAATCAATGTCTTGACACAAAATGTGTATGAACTGTTGTATGGAAAATGAATTTGCTATGTTATCTTTCATCCAAATCACAATAAAAATTAAATTAAAAAAAGTCTGAGAGCACTCATCTAAGATGCAATTATTGGTCTCTCCTTGTTCAGAGCAAAGAAAAGTGAAGAAAATCAAAGATACATGGAAACAATTAGTCCAAGGGACTAATAGACTATAGGAACCTAAACCTACAGGACTTCGAGGCCAGAACTAAATAGTGCCTGGTCACCAGTGACAAATCTCAGCAAGGGATCATAATTGAAGATCTTGGATAGAGTAGGAGGAAAATGTGGAACAAATTTAAAACCCTGAAAAAAAGCAGGATTACTGGTCAGACAGAGACTGGTGAAACCCCTGAGATTATGGAATTCAACTTAATCTTATGGCTTAGCCAAGCAATAGACAAGCTTACAATTGGAACAAATACACCAGGGAGAATGACTCCTTAGAATAACCAAGCATGAGAAATAAGAAGAGCAGATTTCATGCATGGAGAAAGCTAGGGAGGGAGAAATACATAACAAAGAAGGACACAGGAAAAAGTAACCACAAGGAAGAAGTGAGAAGAGAGCTGTTACATTGTGGGGGATGTAATCAATGTTATGAAAAAATAAGGCGTATGAAGCAAACCTTCCCTGTAAAATTTCACCCAAATCACAATAAAAAGTTAGGGAAAAAAAAAAAAAAAAGGAAAATACCATGGACTTCCAGAAGAATGAACAAATTCGTCTTGCAAGAAGTACAGCTAGAATGCTCTTTACAGAGAAAAATGGCCAGACTTTGTCTCATGTAATTTGGTCATGTTGTCAGAAGAGACCAGTCCTTGGAGAAAGATAATATGCAGGTTGTGGTAGTGAAGGTTGTGTGTCAACTTGGCTGAGCCTGGTTGAGTTGTTGCGCAGCTGGATGTAGTTATTCCCCATGGTGAGATTGGTGATCAGCTCCGTGGTGGAATCTGCCATGAGCAGCTGAGTAGCTGCTTTAGGGATGTGGTCTGTTTCCTGTATATAAGGAGAAGCTTTGGGATTGGTCTCTAGCCTTTTGGCATGCTTGAACTCTTCATGTAGCTGAGTTGTTGTTCAATAGCCTGCCATGCCCTGCTGATCTTGGTACTTTATCTGGCCTGCCATGTTGAATTAGTGGCCTGCCATGTTGTTTGTTGTCGTTGTTAAGTGCCGTCGAGTTGTTTCCTACTCATAGCACGCACAGCAGAACGAAACACTGCCTAATCCCGCACCAGCCCCACAATCCCTGCTATACTTGAGCCCATCATCGCAGCCACCG
>NW_006921712.1:728384-731516 GCF_000298275.1 Orycteropus afer afer
TAACATCAGGACTGTGCCATTATATTTGTCGACCTTGGGCTTGTTAGCCTCAGCAGCCAGTAGCTGCCAGAGTGCAGAGATTCCTCTAGCTTCAGTGGGCCGGAAGCAAGAGGCAAAGCTAAAGCCCAAGATCAAGGGGCTTTCATACAGCCCCTAGAACATGGCACTTGGAACTTGGACTTCTAACCTCCTGAACTGTAAGAGAATAAACTCCTATTTGTTAAGGCCATTCCATTTGTGGTATATTCCTGTCAGAGCAGCACTAGGTAACCAGAACAGAATATAGTATTGGGAGCGATGTGCTGCTCTGACAGATATGTAAAATGTGGAAGCAGGAGTGGAGTGTGTCCTTGACCCAAAACCCTGGCAGAGAGACCCTGGAATATGGCATGAGAGACAGCAGGAGCAGAGCTGAGAGACTAGCATGAGAGATGGTAGTAGCAGAGCCCAGAGACCAGCATTAAACAGCAACAGGCTTATTAGCCCACAGAGGATAAAGCTGGGTGCCATTGGGTAGTTGGCTTCCTGGCAGAGTGGGTTGCCTTCCGGCATTAATTGGTAGAAGAGACCAGCATGAGATGGAGTAGCAGGTTGTCCAGCCAGAGGAGCAAGAAAGCTGAGTGTCCTCTGGGTAGGAAGATTTCTGGCTGAGTGGGTTGCCCTAGGTCATTAATTGGCAGAAGCAGAGAGACCAAGGAAATGGGAAGCAGAGCTGCCTCAACCTCGAAGGGTAGGACCATGCCCTCTGGGTGTGGAACCACCACAGCCCCTTAGGTTTCAAACAGCCAGACCTTCCCCAACTTGGTTCTGGAGGATGGGGCTGCTTGTTCATGTGAGCTAGTGGAATGGAGTCAAGCAGCTGCCCAAGAGGGAGAAGAATGGAGCCCACCAGGACAAGAGGGTGAGGTTGCCACTCAGGAACTAGTGGACTAGAGTCAGCCAGTGAAGGAGATCTGTACAGGGACCACCCACTGAAGATCTATCTGTACAGATGCCAAGTTGACAAGAGGTGGAATTGTGGTGGTTACATTTGTGTGTCAACTTGGCTAGGCCTGATTGAGTGGCCGGGCAGCTGGAAATCCTTCGTGATGAAACTGATAATCAACTCCATGATGGAGTCTACTGTGAGCAGCTGAGTAGCTGCCTTTGAATATGTGGTCTGCTTCCTGTATATAAGAAACAGCTTTGGTAATAGTCTCTAGCTTATGATATGCTTGGACCCTGTATGTAGCCATGTCATTGTTCAGCAGCCTGCCATGTTCTGCTTAACTTGGGACTTTCAATGGACTTCAATTAATGGCCTGCCATGTGGTTTGGTAATATCAGGACTGTGCCATTTTATTTGTTGATCTTGGGCTTGTTAGCCTCAGCAGCCAGTAGCTGCCTGAGTGAAGAGATGCGTCTCGTTTCAGTGGACTGGGAGCAAGAAGCAGAGCTGAAGCCCAAGGTTGAGGGGTTTTCACACAGCCCTTAGAGCAAGGCACTTGGAACTAGGACTTCTAGCCTCCCAAAATGTAAGAGAATAAACTCCTGTGTGTTAAGGCCATCCAATTTGTAGTATATTCCTGTCAAAGCAGCACTAGGTACCCAGAACAGACTTTCACCCAGCCCGTACAGCCTGGCACTTTGAACTTGGACTTAAAGCCTCTTAAATTGTAAGAAAATAAACTCCTGTTTGTCAAGCCATTCCATTTGTGGTATATTCCAATCAGAGTGGCACTACATAACCAAAACACAGGTAAAGTAGAGGGTCAGCAAAAAATGGGAGACCCTTGTGTTAGACTGGGTTCTCTAGAGAAAAAAAGAACAGTAAAACTTATATAGAGAGGGAAATTTATCTTAGGAAAATGGCTCACACACTAATAAAAGTGGGCAAGTCCAAAGTTGTTAGATCAAACGTCAAGCTGGAGGCTTTTCCTGACTCACACAACTGCAAAGGCTGAGGAGCTCAAGGTTGGCAGGCAGTATACTGGCTGTTGACTGATGAATGACGAATCCAAGATCTCCAGGTTGAATGGTGGATTGTCACTCATGGACAGTTGTAGGCAGCACAACAAAATCCTGATCTGCAGGAGAGTGTCTCTTTTCCCAGGATGTTCATAAATATACTGGAAGTAGGCCACACCCCTAGGGAAAGTCCCTTTCAATGGATTGGCTGCTCAAAACATATACATCTGATCCCATCATTGGAACAATCCACATCACGATTGCTTAAGCCACACAAAATTGTGGTCCAGCCAAGTTGACACAGTTCAACTATAAAAGTCTACCCCCTTGTCAACTTGGCAGGTGTACATATCTTATTAACCATATGTAATCGCTAAATAAGGACAATTATAAAGTCATATTTGCACCTAACATGATTTGCTAGCACACATACAACCAAAACGCATTAACTTTATTTACATTTCACAGGTCTTAACAGAAGGAAACAAAAATATTTGATACACATATACAATGAAGAAATATAACAATCATAGTCCTTGTTTCTGCAACTGGTCACATGGTCATAGCTGATATTCAGAACTACCTTCTTCCACCACCCATTCTGTATTTCCCTTGCCCTCAGCAAACACCTCAGCTTGCTGTGGTTCTTTGCCTGGTGGGGTGACCAAAACCTTGATCCTGAAGGGTCTGAGCCATTAGCAGTCATATCAGAATTGGGTTGCTGTAATGTTCCATTGACTTTAATCACAGGGCATGGTAGTACTAAGAGACATCCCAAAGAATCTCCTGTATTGCAGATGTATTCTTCTTTACCTCCATTATGTAGTGTCAACCCAATTTCCCATTGGTAATCAGGATCTATCACACCAGATAGTACAGTAATGCCCTTCTTTGTCTGTTGATCCAGAGGCATGAGGAAGCATGAGGCATTCTTAATTTCCAGTTCAATGCAATCAGTTTTACGCCTCCAGATAGGAGTGTTCCTCCCTTTGGGACTAAGATCTCCAGACCTGCAGAGTATAGGGTAGCAGGACAGGAAGCAAAACTTTTGAGTGGGTCACTAGTGGTAATAGTGAGTGGTACCACTCCCATTTCTACCTCCTGGTTCCTGGACCCATGAATCCTGGCTATTGGAGAAAGAGAACCTTATATTGGATGCTGGTTTAGAGCATATACAGCCTCCTG
>NW_006921712.1:731820-732938 GCF_000298275.1 Orycteropus afer afer
AGAAATTGTTCCATATTGCAGACTCAGTTTTGGTCTCTGCTGCTGGCAGATTGGGGACTCAGCAGTGGTAGTAGCCAAATCAGCCTTGGTAAGAGGAAATCTATGTTGCTGAGCCCATGCATAACTTCCATTCCTGCCACTATGGCCACTTTGTTCATGAGCCCATTAAGCAATGACAGGAGTAGCTGGGGAAAATGATGGCTGGTTTCCATTGAATGTGTCATCCTATCCAACTGATTGCTAAAGTCCTCCTCAGCTGAAGACAGCTTTTTATGGGCATTCATATGAGACACAAATATCTTTACTCCTTTGACCTAGTCAGAGGGATCTATCCCCAGACCTCTTCCCCGTACATCCTTGTCACCAATTTCGCAATCATGCTCCTTCCAAGTCCCAGACAATCCGGCCAAGCCATTAGCCACAGCCCATGAATCCATATATAATTGCACATCTGGCCATTTCTTATTCCATGAAAAGTGAAAAGCCATATGCATAGCTCGAAGTTCTGCCCATTGGGAGGATTTCCCTTCACCATTGGAAGGGAAGTCCCAGAAAGGGGCTGCAGTGCTGCTGCTGTCCACTTTTGAGTGGTGCCTGCATATTACACAGAACCATCTGTAAACCAGGCACAAATTTTCTCTTCCTCAGTCAACTGATCATAAGGAACTCCCCATGAAGCCATAGGTGCAGACTGGGAGAGGGAAGTTAAGGTGACTGGAGTGGAGACCATAGTCATTTGGGCCACTTCCTCATGCAACTTACTTGTGCCTTCAGGTCCTGCTTGAGCCCTATCTCTGACATACCACTCCCATTTAATGATGGAGTGCTACCGTGCATGTTCAACTTTATGACTCTGTGGGTCAGACAACACCCAGTTCATGATGGGCAGCTCAGGCTTCATGGTGACCTAGTGGCTCATGCTTAGGCGTTCAGTCTCTACTAAAGCCCAGGAACAAGATAAAAGCTGTTTCTCAAAAGGAGAGTAGTTATCTGCAGAAGATGGCAGGGCTTTGCTCCAAAATCCCAAGGGTCTGCATTGTGATTCACCAACAGGCACCTGCCAAAGACTCCAAACAGTATCTCTATCTACTACAGGCACTTCAAGCACCATTGGATCA
>NW_006921712.1:733208-734640 GCF_000298275.1 Orycteropus afer afer
GGGGGTTAATTTCCCAAACCCTAGCATGCATATGTCATCAATAACTCTAGAGTAATTGATACTTCTTCCTTAGTAGGTCCAATCAGCATAATGTCATCAATATAATGGACCAGTGTGATGTCTTGTGGAAAAAGGTGATCAAGATCCCTATGGACTAAATTATGACATAGTGCTGGGGAGTTGATATACCTCTGAGGAAACACTGTGAAAGTATAGTGTTGGCCTTGACAGCTGAAGGCAAACTGCTTCTGATGGTTCTTTGAAATCGGTATTGGGAAAAAGGCATTGGCCAGATCAATAGCTGCATACCAAGGAGATGTATTAATTTGCTCAAGCAATGAAACCACATCAGGAACAGCAGCTGCAATTGGAGTCACCACCTGATTAAGTTTATGATAGCCTACTGTCATTTTTCAAGATCCATCTGTTTTTTGCACAGGCCAAATAGGTGAAATAAATGGGGATGTGGTGGGAATCACCACTGCTGCATCCTTCAAGTCCTTGATGGTGGCAATAATCTCTGCAACCCCTCCAGGGATGTGGTATCACTTTTGATCTACTATTTTTATAGGTAGAGGCTGTTCTAATGACTTCCATTCAGCTTTTCCTACCATAATAGCATTTACTCCAGATGTCAGGACTCAATGTGGGAATTCTGCCAATTGCTCAGTACATCTATTCCAATTATGCATTCTGGAACTGGGAAAATCACTACAGGATGGTTTCAGGGACCCACTGGGCCCACTGTGAGATGCACCTTAGCTAAGATTCCATCAATAACTTGACCTCCATATGCCCCCACTCTGACTGGTGGGCCACAATGACTCTTTGGGTCTCTTGGAATTAGTGTCAGTTCAGAGCAAGTGTCCAATAATCCCTGAAAAGTCTGATTATTTCCTTTTTCCCAATGAACAGTCATTCTCGTTAAAGGCCTCAGATCCCTTTGGGGAAGGCTGGGAGAAAGGTTGACATTTTAAATTCTGGGCAATGTAGTGGGGTCCTTCTTCAAAGGGACCCAGCCTCCCCTTCATTCACAGGGTTGTGGGTCTGTAAACTGACTTATGTCTGGGAACTGACTAAGAGGCTGTGACTGTATATTCTGGTGATTCAATCTAGGCTTCTGTTCATGTGACCTAGAATTCTTCTGTCTATACAGATCAAGTCAATACATGTAGGTTTTCCATATATTTCACAACCAGGAACACCATGTGCAAGTAGCCAATGCCATAATTCCACATGAGTAAGACTATTCTGATTACTGTTCTGACTCTGCTGACCATTATGGTAACCACACTCATCTTGCCTTTGTCAATTAACTGCTGCCACTTGGCCCCTACTACCACAGAACCAATCATCCCTATCGTAGTTAAGTGTCTTAGTTCAATTAGGGCAGTTCCCACTGTCAAATCCAGTTTACATAAATTAGTAATCA
>NW_006921712.1:735030-737581 GCF_000298275.1 Orycteropus afer afer
CACATGTTAGCAAAATCAAGTAGGCCTTTTCAGGTGTAGAGTACCACCTCCTCAGTCACACTTTGTATTTCACCTTTTGGGGCTCGCTTGAACTTAACTTTAGTTATAGGTCTAGCAGCAACAATGGGTGGTTGGGGAAGTTCCTGAGAACATTCAGCAATGTCTTCCATGGCTTCTGCCTCAGGAAATGACCCAGCAGGAACAGTTTGGTCAATCCCATCAAACTGAGGTGAAGGGATAATGGTTTTATAGTAATCCTTTCAGATAGGAGGGATTCAACAGAATTTACAGGCTCCATATTCTGATCTTCCTGGCTCTCTGCCCATATGTCCCCATTCCAGGTTTCAGGATCCCATTTTTTCCCAATCAATGCGCTCACTTTAACTTCAGACATCATTCTGGCTTAGTAATTTAATTGGCATTAAAATTCAGACACCCTTACAATAAGACTCTAGGTTTGGTTTTTGGCAATATCAGCTCTGTTACTAGAAGAAATAAGGCTTTCTTTCAGAGCAGAACTGGAAACATTGAGGTCTTTTATGCAGCACTTGAGCTGTGACTCAGCAGCCCTAAACTCATCTCACTCTTTCACCATTTTGTCTAGTGTAAGTAGGACCAACCAACCAGCATCCTTACACTCCTCAGGCTGACAAAATTGCAGAAAAGTATCAAATATGCAAACACCCAGAGCCTCACTTCTCACAAGTACTTGATCTATTGGTGGTGCTATTTTGCAAATAAATGTTGCCATGTCACATCACGGATTAGCAGGGCCTTCTTTACTAACAGAGGCAGGGTCACTAGTGTCTGCAATTAATCAAATTGGAGAACCAATTTAGGAAGCCCATCCTTATAATTTTGTCTCTCTAGAACCACTCTCGGTACCAAATGTGTTAGACTGGGTTCTCTAGAGAAAAACCAGTAAAACTTATATACAGAGGGAAAGGGAAATTTATCTTAGGAAAATGGCTCACATACTTATGGAAGCTGGCAAGTCCAAAGTTCTTGGATCAAACATCAAGCTAGAGGCTTTTTCTGACTCACACAGCTGCAGAGGCTGAGAGCTCAAGCTTGGCAGGCAGTATACTGACTGTTGACTCCAATGAATGATGAATCCAAGATCTCCAGGCCAAATGGTGGATTGTTCACTCACAGACAGTTGTGGGCAGCACAACAGAATCCTGATCCATAGAAGAGTGTCTCTTTTCTCAAAATGTCCATAAATATACTGGAAGCAGGCCACATCCCTAGGGAAACTCCCTTTCAACAGATTGGCTGCTCAAAACATCTGATTCCATCATTGGAACAACCCACATCACAATTGCTTAAACCACACAAAATTGTGGTCCAGCCAAGTTGACACACTGCTCCAACTATCACAGCCCTCAACAAGATGAAATGACCCAGTGGCTGCAACTATGAGTACAAGAATGCCCCAGGCCCAGGCAGTGTTTTATTCTGTTATGCCTAGGGTCACTGTCTTGTTTTTCTAGTGCTGCTATAACAGAAATACAACAAGTGGATGCCTTGAATAAAGAGGGATTTACTCTCTTACAATTTAGTAGGCTAGAAATCTGAGTTCAAAGTGCCAGTTCTAGGGGCTGGGTGAAGGCCCCTCAACCTTGGGCTTCAGCTCTGCCTCTTGTTTCTGGTCCACTGGAGCTGAAGGTGTCTCTTAACTCAAGCAGCTGCTGGCTGCTGAGGCTGACAAACCCAAGGTCAACAAGTAAATTGGCACAGTCCCAAGATTATCAAGCAACATGGTAGGCCCCTAGCTCAAGTTCAGAAATAGTCTCAAGATCAGGAGACAACATGGCAGGCCACTGAGATGAAGGTTCAGCCAAATGCAGGATCCAGATGTGCCAAAAAGCTAGAGACAATTTTCAAAGCTTCTTATATACTGGAAGCAGACCACATCCCTAAGTAGCTACTCAGCTGCTCACAATTGATTCCACCATGGAGGTGATTACCAGTCTCATCATGGAGAATAACTACATCCAGGTGCCCAGCCACTCAAAACCAGGCCCAGCCAAGTTGACACATAATATTAACTACCACTGTCACTATGAGTTGAACTGATTCAATGGCACCTAGCAACATCATTGTAGAAATAATCAGTAGTTTTCATTTGGACAATGCTTTCCTTTGACAAAATGCTCTGACATCTATCACTTAACTTAAATGTCACTGAAATTTCAACAGCTTTTCAGAGGTTAATGGTTTATATCACCACTTGCTCAGTTTTACTATCAATTATCATATTTCAATGTAAAATAGACATCTTTAAAAATCAAAAGATCTCAGGATGGCACTTTGTGGGGTAGAACTAAATAGGCACCTGAGTCTCTGGGACTTTCCCTCATGCTGAGTTCTGCCCACCTGTCACCATCTCATTACAATGACTACAGAGATTGTCTGTTAAGTCACATAGTTAGATATGTATGGAGATAGTCCAAATGGATAATGATTGCCTGTACACAACCTGAGGCGACCCTTTCCATATTATGTATATTCATACCTTAGTTGTCATCATGGGAAGCGTTTTACAAAC
>NW_006921712.1:745091-747041 GCF_000298275.1 Orycteropus afer afer
ACTGAGACTTTGACCCCTAGCTGCCCTTCAGGTCTGGAATTGAACCCACACCTGTGGTTTCCAGCCAAACAAAATACAGGCATATGAGTTGAATATTTACCTCAAGTAGATACACTCCTTGGAGAGAACAATCATGGGAGAAAGAAGGGCTGCTTATGCACAAGGAGACAGCTCAAGGGGCAGGAGTGTATGGAGGAATGGAAACTCTGAAGAAGTAACTATGGGGAGGAAGTGGGAAGGGAGCTGATGCATTGTGTAAACTGTGGTCAATGACATGAGACAAAATATATGTGAACTGCTGTATGGAAAGTGAATTTGCTCTGTAAATCTTCACCCAAATCACAATTTAAAAAAATGCTTTGCAAGAAAGAATTTTGTGAGGTTTTAAAATTTTTCAGCTGCTTACAAACTCTTTAGCTAATGACTATTTGCCAGCCTTTCCTGCATTTAGAATGGGAGTGTATTAGAGTTAGAAGGATTCATTTAGGATCATCTGACCCAACACTCATATTCTGCAGGTGGGGTAACTAACACCTAGAGGGGCAGAGCATCTTGTCCATACACTCACACTGTAATGTCAAAATATGATAAGAATTCCAAGTCCTCAGATTCCTACAAAAACCAGATATCATCAAGTCAATTTCACCTCATGGAGACCCCAGTGTATGTCACAGTAGAACTGCACTCCATAGGGTTTCACTAGCTGATTTTTCAGAAGGCTATTAACATGCCTTTATTTTGAGGCACCTTCGGCTGAACTCTAACTTCCAACCTTTTGGTTAGCAGCTAAGCATGTTAATTGTTTGTACCACCCCAAGTACTCTAGCAAACTTTTTTCTCTACCCATGGTTTTATTGTTTGAAGGAATAAGTGCCTTGAGGCAGCATATTTAAAGAGACCATCATAAAACAAAATCATGACTATGTATAAAGTAGAAGACTTTCTTATATTTTGATATCTTTTGTCTCACCAGCAAGAAGACCAAGTACATGAGCAGTCAATGGCAGAAAGTTGTGCCAAAATGGTCTTAATGACTCTCGTTTACATGATCAAAACAACAATATGTGGAACCGAAAAATAGGCCAGTCGACTTACCCTGCTGTCTCCTTCCCAACCAATCAAAAAGAGAACAATTAGGAACAAAGACTATGAGGTGGAGATGGCCTCCTTCCATATGGTGTGTTACTTAGGGATATTACGATCTATAGTGTCTGGGACTAACCTGGGTTTAGTACTGAAAGTCCTCTATCTCAGAAATCCCACAGTTCCAGCAAAGGATGGTTGGTCACCCTCTCCATGGATTAAATGCATCCAGAGGCTATTGTTGCATGAGTAGTGGGAGACAGCTGGTCAAAGCATCATGTCTTGCAAATCTATGGAGACAATTTATAAAGTTTCAATCAAACAATGAATGGCTTCAGTATTGAAGTCAGCACGTGAGTTGTTCATACTTCAAAAATCAATGTCAGAACTGATAATGCCATGTGGCATTTCAATTTAATTTAATTTTGAGGGGACAGAATTTTTAGGGGTTTTGAAGACTCATAGTGGAAGAATTTTGAGGTTCCCCAGACTTTGTTTATTGTAAACTTCACCAACTTCCTTATTATTAAATTGGGAAAAGCTTTCAGAACTTTTATCTTTTATCTTTTTTAAGGCAGCTCTCTGAAAGCATTTTTCATGACATGGCAGTGACCCAATAAAAGCCCTCAGAGTGAAAAGAAACTTTCCCAGAGCTTCTGCAAAGCAACAAGTAACAAAGGAGCAAACAGTGTAGCCCTTTCAGAGGCTAAACTGCAGCTATGCTGCTTCACAGAACCAATTGATGTTGTTGTCATGTGCGCTCAAGTCAGACCCAACTCACAGTGACCACTCCTTGGGTTTCTGAGGCAGTATCACTATGGAAGTAGATTGCCCCATCTTCCTTCCGAGGAGTGGCTGGTGGGTTTG
>NW_006921712.1:748112-750514 GCF_000298275.1 Orycteropus afer afer
AACATCATGATAAATGGAGAAAAGATTGAAGTTGTCAAGGATTTCATTTTACTTGGATCCACAATCGATGCTCATGGAAGCAGCAGTCAAGAAATCAAAAGATGTATTGCATTGGGTAAATCTGCTGCAAAAGACCTTTGTAAAGTGTTGAAGAGCTAAGATGTCACTTTGAAGACTAAGGAATGCCTGTCCCAACCCATGGTATTTTCCATAGCCTAATACCCATGTGAAAGCTGGACAATGAACAAAGAAGACCTCAGAAAGATTGATGCATTTGAGTTGTGGTGTTGGAGATGAATATTGAATGCATGTGCATGGACTGCTAGGACTATGAAAAAGTCTATCTTGGAGGAGGAAATACAGCAGGAATGCTTCTTAGAAGCAAGAATGCCCAACTTTGTCTCTCATACTTCGGTCATGTTGTAGAAGGAATCAATCCCTGGAGAAGTATATCCTGCTTGGTAAAGGATTTATTATGGCATATTGTGATTATTTGCTTGTCTCTGCCACTGTGGTAACTTTCTCTAAAGCAAGGCCTGTCATTTATTATTTTTCTTACGTTCCTAGGATATCACTGGGCACAAACAAGTACTCAAAAAAGACACAGTCATAAAGAAACAGAGATACTCATTGTTTAAGACAAAGTTAACAGGTCAACTTTCCCTAAAGAGGTTTCTGGGACTTCCTTCTCCTGAATCAATATCAACTGTAATGAATTACTTGCTTTCTCTTTGCCTTTAGAATTTCATTTGTGATGCAGAGTGTATGATCATTTGTTTGCATCCACTTATTTTTAAGCCACTGGAAGAGTAAAATGTGTTTAAGGACCTAGGATTCCTAGGAAAGAATGATCCTATGGTTGTTAGGTGCCATCGAGTTGGTTCCAAACTATAGCAACCCTTTCTACAAAAGAACAAAACACTGCCAAGTCCTATACCCAATCCTAACCAAGTAATTTTTATGCTTGAGCCAATCATCAGAGTCACTGTGTCAGTACATCTCATTGAGAGTCTTTCCCTTTCACACCGGTCCTCTATTTTACCAAGCATGATATCCTTCTCCAGGGATTGGTCCCTTCTGACAATATGACCAAAGTACAAGAGATGAAGTACAGGCATTCTTGCTTCTAAAAAGAATGATCACACATAACTTGAAAAGAAAATATTAACTTCATACAGTTATAATCCACTCGTAGCACTTAGTAAAATACCATGCAAACAGTAGCTGATCAATAAATACTTATTCAATCAATACAAATATAATTTTTATATTTTTATGTAAGTATGAACACTTACTGCAAAGTGATTTGTTATCATTAAAATTGTTGTTGTTAGGTGCCATCTAGTCGTCTCCGACTCATAGCGACCCTATACACGGCAGAACAAAACACTGTCTGGTTTTGCACCAGCCTCACGATCCTTGCCATACCTGAGCCCATTATTGCGGCCACTGTGTCTATCCATCTCATTGAGGGCCTTCCTCTTCTTCTTTGACCCTCCACTTCACGAAGCATAATATCCTTCTCCAGCGAATGGTTCCTTCTGACAATATAACCAAAGTAGGTGAGACAAAGTCTGGCCATTCTTACTTCTAAGGAGCATTCCAGCTGCACTTCTCCCAGGACAGATTTGTTAGTCCTTTTAGTAGACCATGGTACTTTTAGCATTCTTCTCCAACACCACAATTCAAAAGCATCAACTCTTCTTTGGTCTTCCTTATTCATTGTCCAGCTCTCACATGCATAAGAGGCAATTGAAAATACCATGGCTTGGGTTACGTGAACCTTAGTCTTCAAGGAGGTATCTTTGCTCTTCATCACTTGAAAGAGGTCTTTTGCAGCAGATTTCCCCAATGCAACACATCATCTGATGTCTCGACTGCTGCTTCCATTGGTGTTGATCGTAGAACCAAGTAATATGAAATCCTTGACAACTTCAATCTTTTCTCCACCCACTGTGAAGCTGCGTATTGGACCAGTTGTGAAGATTTTTGCTTTCTTTATAGTGAGGTGTAATCCACACTGCAGACTGTAGTCTTAAATCTTCATCAGCATGTGCTTCATGTCATCCTCACTTTCAACAAGCAAACTTGTGTCATCTGCATATCGCAGGTTGTTAATGAGTCTTCCTCCAATCCTGATGCCACATTCTTCTTTATATAATCCAGCTTCTCAGATTATTTGTTCAGCATACAAATTAAATAAATATGGTGAAAAGATACAGCCCTGACACACTGCCTTCTTGCTTTTGAGCCATGCAGCATTCCCTTGTTCTGTTTGAACAACAGCCTCATGATCTATGTACAAGTTCCTCATGAGTACAATTAAGTGTTCTGGAATTCCCATTCTTCTCAATGTTACCCATAATTTGTTATGATCCACACAATAAAATACTTTTGCATAG